>NC_062268.1:4291374-4555847 GCF_916048215.2 Malus sylvestris | reverse complement strand
GTCTATATTAGCCCACCGCACTGGTGGATAGTCTATTCATTGGCATGTATTTTCAGAAACCCCGAGTAGTTTGTTGCCGAGAACTGACCAGTTTACGCTAATTGGTAACTCATAAGGCCCAGAAAGGCTTTCGAGCTGTCACTGGACCGGAGTTGTTATTAGGTAATTCTTCATTAGTTTCCTCATCGTCATCATCTTCATCATCACCATATTCCATTAGCTTGACCAGAGTATCTGAAAAACCCAAAACATTTCAGATCTCCATACATCATTAGTTAATCAAAACAGAATTCAAGAAATGAGCAGAAAACAAACAATTCCACCATTTTTCTAATTCCCAACCCCGCCCATGGACACACAAGAATAACCTTTCTAATCCCATCAACTCATAGCTCATGCTTACCAGGAACATTATCAGGTTTTGTTTTCTTCAGAGCAATGTTCTTGTCAAGCACTTTAACAGCCTGTGTTGATGAGGTAAATTTTGGTGGAGGTGGAGCTGGAGGCATGGCTCTAGGTGGGGGAGGTGGCATTCCATTTGATGCCTGCTGGACCAGTTTCTTTGGAGCTGGCATCGTGGATACATTTCTCACACCCAAATCCTGCAGTCAGTTAGGGAGAAAAGAAACCAAAAACAAAAACTAACAGCTCAATAACCAGAAAACTGTGAATGTTTATGTAAAAAAAAAAAAAAAGAGCAATAATCTAAAGATTAATAGTTGCAACTAAGAAAATTAATCCAAAAAATGATTTCATATCATCGAACAAGTTTACAAACTGTTCTATAGCTTAACCACATGCGTATCAAGTTTCAAAGGCACAGTAATATTAACATTTCTAAATGGCTAAGTTCATAAAGGAGAAATTGAAGGTTAGTTGTGAACTCCGTCTAGGAAGAGTACCGAAGGAAAAGGATAAAAAAGGTGGTTGTAAATATCATGTTCATGAGCAAGTATAGAGCTATACTTGCTCCACAGATTCCATGAGCAAGTACAGATCAATAATGGTTCCATGGAATTTGATCTGTACAAGTACCTTTTGCTTTAAAAAAAAAGCATTCCATGAGTGGCACCCACCAGCATCCACAGCCAATTTTCAACCATCAACACCAATGCCACTTTTATTCCAATGCAACTGGAAGTAGCAGTAGCTCAGAATTTGCATTTCAAACTCTTGAATCATCGAAACCATGGAGTTCTCATGAAATCCAAGTGAAGCTGGCAATGGTTGTGATGGGGTACCTCTTCTCTAGGAGTTTGGCTGTGCATGCTGCTGGTGACAGCACAAGAAGGAAACACTAGGATGCTCGTCACGAAATGAAGAAATCCAACACTGGATTGACTTATGACAAATAGAAAACAAAATATATTCTTGTAACTTGACCTAAGTATATGACATTAAACTAAACAGCAAGTCTAAGTTGTCCGCAGAATAAAGCTCCAACCACAAGTGAACCCCAATGGTACCACCGAAATGAAAACCCTGTGAAAAATACAGACCAGTGGCCCAATAGAGAGGTTCAGTATCGGCCTCATAGAAAGTCAGAGAAAATACCTGGAATAGCGAGCATTGCAAGTCAGTACAAGATTCAACTACATTACAGTGACAAAAAATATTAACTAAAAGCAACATTTATCAGCATCCATCTATCCAAATGACCATGCTCTTGCTGAAGAAAACACAACGTGACTAAAAAGTATATATATGCATGGGGAAAATTGCATGGTCATTTTTGGTATCTTTAGTCAAATTGATGGGAAGGCCACCCAATGACCACTGTCATGTCAGGCAAATTAGTCTATCTTGTGACCAAGCTAAGATATAGATATATTATATGGACAGTTAACTGGCTAAGCAAGAGACCTTACATTGACCTAGCATTAACAAGTTCAACCTAGAGTTAGCAGTGTTTCTGTGAGCACAAATTGTCTTTGTTTTCTTAACTAATTAAAGTTGAAGAAGCTTTCAACAAAAAATTATGCAATCAACATGAAATACTACTCCCCACATAGCAGCCAATCTTATGAAAACTAAATAAAGAAAAGAGGCCACTTGTTTCCCGACTCACGAAAATTCCTAAAGAAATACTTCCTGTTCTGACTTATTTATCTGCAATTATATTCTACAAACTTGGACTAGACCAAGTTTAGTAAATTATATGTACATGTATAATTACATATTTACATTTAAGGTCCCTTTCTATTGGGGGATCCCTTAAATAACCTTATTTAGGGGACACATTATGGGGCATGCTCCAAATTTTATTTCAATGATCCAAACTGTCTATTTTTTAGGTATTCCCTCAAAGATCATCTTTACAAAAAATTAGACAAACCAAAACCATTATGGCATAGTTTAGCCAAAAGAAATATATGAACACGGTATTTCAAGAAACACTAAAATGATAACCATTTAATTGAGTGGCCGCATGATGAGGATTTTAGTGAGATTTTGCAATGATGGTCATTGATGGAAGACCCAAAGCCTAGACAGTTCGGATCAAATACAATGCGGAGTGAGCCCTACAAGGGTGGCCCTCAAATAAGACAAACAACCAAGGAGCTTGCACTCGTACCTGATGGACTTTTGCAGGACCAACTGGTAACTCCTGAAACTTCCGCCTTTGTGGAGGGTGTTTCTCCTTCTCAGAACCAGAGGTAACATTCACCTTTGGTTCAGTGCTTGGGGCTGATGTTGTGGGAGCAACTGTAGAAGTGATAGGGGAAGATGGCTGTCTAAGGGCCAGAGCAACCTGTTGCAAAGGTGTGACTTGAGGATATATCCCTGCGTATCCATTGTAGCTTGTTCCACTAGATAATAGAGGTTGGGGATAACCACCAATGTTCGCCTGAGATTGTGCACAGTTCAACAATCCTCCAGGTTGAGAGACTGTCCCTTGAGAAAAGACAGTAGCGACACCAGGGGTTCCAGCAGAGGAAACTGGCAAAGCTGGTGTAGCACCCACAGTTGGAGACACCGAACTTGTAATTGCTTTTACCTCAATTCCAGAACTCTGAACCCCGGCCAACTGATGCGGTGGTGGAACAGCACTATATACCTGCTGTGGGGGTGCAACAGCACTATAAACCTTAGATGATGAAACCCTATGACAGAAAATGGCAAAAACGTTATGTACAATACCCAAGAACAAGCTACAGCAGAAAACGAACTAGCTAATGGAAACCGGATATTCATGTAATGAGCCGAATCCTACACTCAAAGTTGTTACCATAACAAATTTAATTTCTACATATTGGGTGAAACAAATATGTATTTATAAGAAGCAGAAACGAAGAATATGTCTATTTGATAAATAATGAAAAGTTTGTGAATACGGGTAAACCACACTATACATTTCCCAAAATGAATGTAACAGATTACGAAAACAGGGAGAGAGCATGCCTTTTGTCACATTAGGTAAGAAGTCAGAACACTTGAACACTTCTAACCATGCAATGCCCAACAATTAAAATAATTACCTGGAGACACCACACTCTACACTGATTGTATCTAAAAGATTTTCAGCCAAAAGCTTAGCATCTTCAAGACTTTTTGAATTATTACTTGACAAGAATAAATGCAACGGTAGCTGTCCTTCTGCAAGCAAAATAAGAGAAAATACGTAACAATAACCAACAAAATAACCCGATGCTGGAACAACAGGCTTGCAATAAGATTATAATGCATAAAGAAGGTGATACCTTCGTCATGTATATTCTCAATATTTCCGGAACCACGCCCTCTGAGTGAGACAGTTGCTCCTGTTTCATTCATAATGTGATTTATATACTGGTCCTGCAAGTACAAAACGGACCACCACCAACACAAAAACAATTTCTCCCAATTGTATGGAGATGTCAGAGAAAGCTTCAAACATTAGAATCACGTATCTCCATCATGTGCAAAATAAACTTTAAATAAATTGCTCAAAATAATTAAATCAATCATGCTTACAAGCATGAAGGTTATAATTAATAAATGTGCACAATACACACAATTAAACAAGCAATTTCAACATGATATCTATAATGACACAAATTAAATGAGCTACACTTACTAACATAGGGTTATAGAATCTAAACTGAAATCCGGTTCTAACAAAATTCAAGCACTATGGAGAAAAAGAGAAGGCGTGATGGGAAGGAAAAGAAAAGATGGAAAGAGAGTTGAAAAGTATCAACCACGAAGAACACAGTGAACCCAGAGAATTTTAAGGTTACTGATAAGACGTGAAAAGGGGAGGAACAAAATAACTTACATTTGGACCACGTATACGAGCTGCAATGTTCAATGATGGATCTGCGTCAAAGCCCAAATATACACAAGTACCTTGTGCCTGAGTAATCAAATTTCATTAGAGAACTTATGCCATCAATTTAAATACCACATAAAAGCTGACATTTAATGCAATAATACCATCACTCCATTGCTCATAGTTGGATTCTGACCCTGTTTCAACATTTCTTCAACCATGGCAGCTGCACGGTCAACTGCTAAAATACGTTCTGCTGTCTCTTTTAACTGGCAAGCCATGATTATGATGAAACCAAATCAAAATTCGTCCATGAAAATTTCTATTAAAGATGGACATTTTAACAGATAACTAAGATAGGAGGTTTTTCAAAAGGGGATATGGCCTACAGTTTACGATTATAGTGATCTTTGTTTAACTATATAATCTTGACAGTTGACACAAATGAGAAAAATTTAAAAGAAATTGCGTATGATGATGCCACATAATTTAAGAAAAACAATCCAATCATGGATGGACAAAAAGAAATTCTCAGAACAACCAAATCTATTGCACACTTTTATAAGCAAACAAAAACATCCATTATAAAGTACCATAAACAGAAAGATTTTCAACAGCAACGATTTATGCTATGAAGATGAAGCTAATTGACTTACATGAGCCCCTGAAGATATATGAAGATATAGTGGCTTTTCACCATCAGTTGATGAATTTGGTGGATGATACTTTCCCCTGTAAAGGCAATTCATTATATGAGTATCTATGACTATGAGCAAGAAAAAAGAACAAATATAAATGCACCGAACTGACATTGAAAGCAAACCAACCTTGTTATCACCACAGCTCCCGTGCATTTTTGGATCTGCGAGTAATATACACCATCAATCTCAAAGAAAAGAACCATCCATTTCAAACAAAAATAAATAAAGTATCTTAGGAAATACAAATTTTGAAAAAGAAAAACAAAAAACACCTCCTCCTGTGTTTGGCGTTTTGTCAACTTGTAGCGAACTGAAGACTCTGCATCGTTAATAACAATTTCTCGTGCTATTATTAACTCATCTTGAATCTTCGGCTAGATTGCAAATCATTGAACAAAACAAAAACGAAATTTGAAACTAATCAATCGGAATACTGAATTATGAGCAAGAAAAGAACATTAAAATCATAAGTGGATTAGATTCAAAAACCAAAACATATTGGGGGGGGCAGCGGACAACACATATACCCCAGAATTAAGAAATCATGGTTTCTCCCAATCCTCATGCACATAAACCAACTAAATGCAGCACAATTCAAGCAAAATGGGTCTATTAAAGACATGAAAAGTAAATAAAAATGCCCAAAAGTGAACTCACTTGAATTAATTTCTGAATGACCGTGGCAGTCTGTGGCGGGATCAGAGGAACCTGATACGGCTGAGGTATGGTAGCATAGCTGGCCACAAATGGATTCATTGAAACAGCACCAGTAACCAGAGTTGTGCCAGGAATTGTAATCCCACCAAGAAATCCCACATTTACCATTGGGAGAGCCCCAGGCACTGCTAAACCGGCTGAAACCAAGGATGCTGCAGGTTGATCCCACTTTCTTTTCTTCCTGTACCAAGTGCTAAAGGTTTAACATATTTTCGTGAACTACATGATTTAAAACACAAATAGACAAACACAAACACAAGATCGAGCTCAAGCTCGCCCAAACATAATTCCCGCAATTAGACATCTTGAACTACACAATGAAACTCAATTATCTTTAGTAACTTTGGGCAATGGAGATAATGGTTTCGACAACGCTACTGGCCACGCAACTTTATCAGTAAGCCAAGACATCATGCCCAAACTATTTCAAGTAATGAACTTTAAATTTTATCCTTCCATCCTTCAAATTCCAATTCCAATACCAGTTAAAAAAATTAAGCAAAAATGTAGCTCAAGTCAAATGTCCTAAAATTATTTTTCCCCAACATTTTACAAATATAAATAAATTGATAGTCAAATTTCACAACAAGCAACACCAAAATTGCAAATATGAGAAAGTTCCCAAGATAATAAAAACCCTAAAACACCCCTCCATGCAACCAGAACAAGCGCAAAAAAATCTACAATCCATGAAACAAAACCCTAAAATAATAAAATTTTGAAGCGGAGGAAGAAAATCGAGAGAAAAATCACTAGGGTTTAATAAAAATACGAAATTTAAATTAGACAAAGGAATTAGGGTTTTAGCGGGACAAGAAAGACGGTACCTTTGCCTTGTTTGTGAATCATCGCTGGGCACGTCGGAGGAAACCCTAGCGCCACTCTCCTCCGTCATTGCTGCCGATTTTCGGTTTTACAGTCTCCGGCGGAGAGAGAGTCCGCTATCAATGTCTGGTTCTTTCTTTTCCCCTTTCCCTTTCCTTTCCTTTTTTTTTTGTTTAATTTCTTCTCTTTTATTTTTCCCTTTTGGAGGAAGGCCCAATAAACTAGATAAAAGCCCAAATAAATATAAAGAAGCCCACACACAATCAGGGTCCAGATCCTCAAACTGATCCAAGCCGTTCATAGAATCGTGCGGCTGAAAAAAAAATTGACAATTTTCTGACCACCGTACCCTGCCGTGCTGTCGAGCATCCCAGCGATCCAAGTGGCAATCCCACCGCTTGCAGTTTCGTTTATTTGACAGCACGCTCTCTCTCTATGTCCTCTCACTTCCAGTGGAAAGCAAAACCAGTTGCAAAGATCACAGGAAGAATCAGAATGGTAGTGCTAATGTGGGGTGCTGCGCCACCGTCGCGGCCGCCTCTGGGTAAGAAAGGTGGAAGCTTGAGGGGTCTGATCAGCAGGGCTGTGGTGAGTAATGCGAAGGGTGCAGGTACAAACAATGGGTTCCCATCGTTTCTTCCAAAGGAGGTTGACAAAATTAAGGACCCGTACGCCAGAACGTTGGCTCGGAGGATGGAGAGGCTCCCTGTGCCGGTAACCCACTAATCGCTTTATCATTTTTTTGTTAATGTCACTCATTTCTTTTCTTTACGAAAACGATACACTAATTTACGAGGAGAGAGAGTTTGATGCGGGGAAAGGGAAACTGGTCTAGTCCACGTTTAAAATGTATGTTTAGCGTCTATTTTGTCACAAGATAGTTTCATCAAGAAATGATTTTCGCACACTATTTTTTTAATTTTGTTCTTGAAATTTCACCTAACGACTATAAATAAAAATTCATTTTAAAAATTGTAATGACTTCGGATCCCTAAAATCATGAGGCAGGGATCCGGAGGGGACCCATTTTCCTTTATTTTTGCCATCTTTGTATCTTCTTTGAGAATGTCTTTGTCTCGAAAGTCAAAAACAAATATTTTAAAAAATTTGGAGGAGATTCGATGTCATTCAACGAAAGGAACGTCCGTTTGCCATTTTTGTGAGGGTGGAACTCACTGGATACAAGGGTATAATAGTCAATTCAGTAAGGTGGGAATATTCTATGTCATAAAGTATGCCTTCTGAATATTTATTTACTAAATTATTTCTAGTTTACAGTAAAAAAAAAAAAAAAAAAACTCACAAAATAACCAAGCCAAAGGTACTTTTTCCAAGTTTTTATTTAAGATGAAACTTTACTATTTTCAGTTCAAATTTTACAATGTAGTAAATTTGGTTAACTTTAGCTGCGATCAATGGCAGTTCCAGGATTTTTAGTATGTGGTTGAGTTGAAATATTCATTGGAATTGTATCTGGTGTCTAGCGTGTGATGAAATGATTCATAATTTTCTCATCCACTTTGAAGTTATTCATTGACTAATGGCGGAAGCCGGTTGCAATTGCAGATAGGGTCGTCCGAAAGTTGTATTATGAGTAGTTGTGTAAGGCCTTTAAAACAAAGTGAGATCAATCCGGTGGTTCTCCTCCATTGCTTTGACAGGTCTGTAATGCTTGCAAATTGCAGATTGACCGTTACAATGTGAAGTCGTGTTGAACATGTTTCGTCATGTTTGTATCTTTTTTAGTTCTTGTTTAGAATGGAGGTGCGCGTATCCCCTGCTCGAAGAGGCTGGGTTGGAGGCTTGGGCTGTTGATGTTCTTGGATGGGGCTTCTCTGATTTAGGTTCATTTACCTGCCTTTTCCTCTCTCTTTTTTCGACTTGATTGAGTTGTATACTTCATGTCTATTTCATGCCACAAGTGATTAATTTAATTCCGTTTGATCATTTGTTATCTGTACTAGAAAGGCGTCCACCATGCAGTGCGGCATCCAAGCGTGATCACCTCTATCAGGTGTTTATGCAATGCGATTTGCTTTTTTTTGTTCTTTCTTTGGTCCAGTAAATGTTGTTTCGGCCTCTCTATTTTGTTATGTTAACTGGATTTCACATTTCAATTGCAGTTTTGGAAGTCATACATCAGAAGACCGATGATATTAGTTGGACCAAGCCTCGGTGGTTCTGTTGCAATTGACTTTGCATACCACCATCCAGTAGCTGTGAGTCTCTTTCAAATTGAGCTCCTTAGCTCTAGATCGTCGTTGAAGAAATTATGTAGTGTGTATTTGAGGGATTGATTTTATCTTTTATTTACAGGTCGAAAAGCTGGTTTTAATCAATGCAAGCGTCTATGCAGAAGGCACCGGAGACATGGCAAAGTTACCGAAAGCTGTAGCCTATGCTGGGGTGGGTGTCCACTAACAGCGGTATTTCAATCCTACGTGAATTCTCTTTTAATGCGCTTGCCTATCGTCTGATCTTTTTATTCACCAGGTTTCTTTATTGAAGAGCACCCCTCTACGCTTCTATGCAAATATGCTGGCCTTTAACGGCATTTCATTAGCTACAACCTTTGATTGGACTAATGTAAGATTTTCTGCTTATGCAAATAATACTTCTTGTTCACACTCCGATTGGAACAGATAGTGCATTGCCGGAACTTTTATCTTGGCATATTTGTCGTATAAGCTAACAGAGATCGTGTTATATTCAGGTCGGGCGCTTACACTGTCTGCAGCCTTGGTGGAAAGATGCCACAATCAGTTTTATGACTAGTGGGGGCTATAACGTTATTTCCCAAATAAAACAGGTAAACTCTCGCCTCGTCATCTTAATGAATACGGTATACAAGTGGTAAACAGAATTCCGCAATTCAGGGCAGGCAATAACATTCTGAAACCGCATTTTACAGGTGAAGCAGAAAGTGCTTGTGATTTGCAGCGAGCAGGATAAAATTATCAGCTACAAACAAATACTGGTCAGTTTTGAGCCGCTACCTGCTACTTAACTTTTGCTGCCATACTTAAACTGAGCATGTTTTACGATATTTTTACTATCATTTGAAGACAGAGGACTTAAAATTATTCTCTTAATCTCAATGTTTTAAAAGGCTCGCCTCAGGGCGCGCCTAAGCGCCCTGTGAGGCTGGGCTTGAGGTTTGCCGTCTCTGTTTTGAGGGAGTGGGCGGAAGGCGCCAGAAGGCGTCGCCGAAGCCGCCTAGGCGCGCATCAGGGGATTTTTTTTTTTTTTTTTTTATACTCCCAAACCCAAATTTTGGGTAGGGTTTTAACTACCTCATACATCTTCCTTGCACTATCATCTCTCTGCCTTGTTTTCTGATTTTTATTTTTTATACAATGGATGTGTGTGTCTTCTACGTGCATTGTTATATATGTGCTCATTGTGCTTTTCATCCTCTATTATATATATATATATATATATAAATATATGTATATATATGTGTATATGTATTTATAATATATGTGTGTGCTCAGAATGATTATTGATTAATAATCTTCTTATTTTTAATATAATATATGTGTACGCTCATTGTATATATTAAAAAATTTAGGTCCCATGAGGCTTCGCGTCACGCCTAGGCTGGGCTATCCCTCGGACGCCTCGCCCACACCTTAAGCTTTTAATACATTGCTTAATTTTAAAAAGCGCACGAGAGATTGTTGAAATCGTTCCAAAATACTCAATAGGCCTGTTTGCAGCATTTTGCAAACCCTACTTCAAAATCGATCGGCCTGTTTGAAGCATTTTGGAGAACTTGATTCTAAATGTATATGTGTGACCGCTGACTTTACCGCGTGCTAGAATGTAGAAAGTAGAAACTGGAAGACATGCTTAAACGTCAACATTCATGCACTACTTAATTCAGTCTTGTTCCTTGAAAATTAAATGCAGAGGTTACGCTGTGAGCTTCCGTTTGCAATCATGCGGCTAATACCAGATACCGGTCATCTCCCTCACGTCGAGAATCCCGCCTCCGTTTCAAAACTAATTGCAGAGTTTGCTCGGAACGATCGTTGCTGAGGGGGACTGCGGCAGAACTTCTGGGACTAATTCCCTGCTAAGAGGCCAATTGTTCTTCTTGGCAATACCCATGTTTTTCTTTAAACGCATCTTTTTATAGTTCTAATTCGTAGTTCCGGAACAGTTAGCAAAGAAATTAATGAATATTAGAGAAGAGATACAGTTATGATTAAAATGTTAGAAGAGTAATGAAAAGAGCTTGAAACTTTGAGATTTAACGATAGGGACAAAATAAAGAATAAAGTTAATAGTATCAGGATTGATTTTTTAGTGTAAAAATATGGTTTTTCATTAAAGTGAACAATACTGGGAGTTTTTCATTAAAGTTTCCTAAAATGTTTGGCGTTAGAAGTTTTGTATTCGAATTTCGTTTTTCTAATATCCCTTATATTGAAAAATAAGGGAGGAAAATTCGGATATCTTTTCCACATTTGAAAAAAAAAATACCACTACACTAAGATCTAACACAAAATATTTAGGCCATTTCCAATCGAAGAATGATCAAAAGGTTCCCTTTAGCCATATAGTTATGCAAGAAATTATATTTTAATGAACAATGTTATGCCATATTTTATAAGGTTTTTTATCACAAATGGTCCCTGACATTGATCAAACACATCATTTTGGTCCCTGACATTGAAAATCAATAGAAATGGTCCCTGACATTGATCAAACACATCACAAATGGTCCTTCCGTTAAAAACTTTTTGGGCAATTTTCAAAGCTTCGTAACTCAATCGTTTCTTAACCAAATTCGACCCATGATATATCAAAATGAAAATAGGAAAGTGTAGAACAAGATTATACCTATTTGGAAACCCAATGGTTGCCAGAGATGACCGGAAAATAGCCTCAAATGTGACTGGTCCGCGAAAAAACTGGAAAACTCGCATGAAATTGGGTAAACTTTAAACATTCATAATTTCTTCAATAATCAACGAAATCGAGTGATTCAAAAATGAAAATCATACGTCTCGACGAGACTAAGAGAATGGTAGCTTTCTTGATGGCTAACGCGTCATAGTTTGTCCGGAAAACGACTCGAAATTGGCTAACTCAAAAATGGTTATCCAAGTTCGAGCCATTTTTCGGTCAAACCATCATAAATTAGCAGTCAATAAAGGTATCATTCTCTTTGTCTCGTTGAGAAGTATGATTTTCATTTTTGAATCATTCAATTTCGTTGAGTATTGAAGAAGTTATGAATGTTTAAAGTTTACCCCATTTCAGGCAAGTTTTCCAGTTTTTTCGCGGACCAATCACATTTGAGGCTATTTTCCGGTCATTGCCGGCAACCATTGGGCTTCTAAATAGGTATAATCTTGTTCTACACTTTCCTATCTTCATTTTGATATATCATGGGTCGAATTTGGTTAAGAAACGATTGAGTTACAAAGTTTTGAAAATTGCCCAAAAAGTTTTTAACAGAAGGACCATTTGTGATGTGTTTGATCAATGTCAGGGACCATTTCTATTGATTTTCAATGTCAATGACCAAAATGATGTGTTTGATCAATGTCAGGGACTATTTGTGATAAAAACCCTATTTTATATCATCTCCAACCGAGAGAGCCAAAACTTCATAGGCTAAACATAACCCTTTTGACAAAAAATCATCTCCAAAGGGTCATAGGCCAAACATAATTTATTAATTTAATTTCATTAATATGGTTAATTAAATTATACAATATTAAAATAATGTTTTCGGATATATTTTGAGTGTCACTTGTCAAATGAATAAGTCTCGGAATTTCTTATCTTTATATAATCTCAATAATTTTTTATAGAATTTCAAGTAACATGTGTTGCTAACGTGATAACTCTCTTGATTTCTTATCTTTATGTAATCTCAATAATTTTTCGGATAAGAATTCGAGTGATACGTGTCTCTAAAGTGAGTAACTCTCTAGATTTCTTATCTTTATGTAATCTTAATAAATTTTCGGATAGGATTTCAAGTGTCACGTGTCAAGATGTAATTGGTTGTGCAAATTTATGTGGCATTTCTTATCTTCAGCTTTCAATGATGTAGGTATTTATACGAAAAACAATTAGATTTTTTTTTAATTCGTCCAAAAAAAAAAATCAAATTCCAATGGTAACTGACGTTAGCTAGCCATTGCTAGCTAGCATTATGCTGACATTAGGTAGTCGTTGTCATTCAAATGGGCTAAGCTAGAGGGTTGGCAAAATGTCAAGCTTGACATTCTGGCGCTGGAGGGCTAGGCTGTAGGGCTGATTGGCTGGAAATGGCCAGGTCGTTGGCCTGATTTGGGGGTTTGGCCCCGGTAGGGCCCATAAGCCCTTTAGCCTAACCCTTGGTTGGAAACGGTTTTCGTGTCATTCCGAACTATTTTTAACCCTATAACTCTTTTGTCGGGTCGGTTGGAGATGGCCTTACTAACTATACATGGACATCATATTTAGGCAATATACATAGAGGTTGCGACGTATATAAGATTGGTTTAAAATTTAAATAATAAAAAAGGTGATAAATTATGAGCAAGATTATTAAATATAAAAAATCAACGATATAAATCTAAAAATATTTGAATAAAAATTATTATTGGTACTCCAAAAATCTCATTATACACTCCTTATTATACTTAATTCAGTCTCGTTTGTAAATGAAATGCAGAGGTTACGCTGTGAGCTTCCGTTTGCAATCATGCGGCTATTACTAGATACTGGTCATCTCCCTCACGTCGAGAATCCCGCCTCTGTTGCGAAATTAATTGCAGAGTTTGCTCAGAACGATCGTTGCTGATGATGAAATTGAGGTTCTACCATAAAACCAATTGACAATATGAAAAGTAGTCCAAGAATATGTAGAGCATCCTAAGACCATATAAGCACATAGTAAACCTTGTCCCTCACCGATGTGGGCCAACTCTTAACAACTGAAGGGGACTGCGGCATAACTTATGAGACTTGTTCATTGCTAAGAGGCCTATTGTTCTCCTTGGCAATACTAATGTTTTTCTTTAATTTTAGGGAGTTTTAACAAAACACTCTGGTACTGTTCATTTTTAACGAAAAATTATATTTTTATCTTTTTCTGGCACTATTTACTAAACTCTTATTTGTCATTTTTATTAAAAACTAAAGTTTTTTTTTGGATATTTCGTTAGTTTTTCTTTAATTTTATAGTTCTAATTTGTGTTCCGGAACAGTTAGCAAAGAAATATTCTGAGTATTAGAGACGAGATGTAGTTATGATTAAAATGTGTGGCACTAGAATGCGTTCAAATTCCGCTTCTCTAATATTCCTTATATTGAAAAATAAGGAAGGGGAACTCGGTTATCTTTTCCACATGAGAAAGTAAAATACCACTACCCGAAGATCTAACGTAAAATATTTACTAGTTGTACATAGATATAATATTTTGGTCAATACACATAGACGTTGCAATGTTTAATAATAATAATAATAATAATAATAATAATAATAATAAAATGATAAATTATGAACCAGATCATTAAATATAAAAAATAAATGATATAAATCTAAAAATATTTGAAACTAACAGTGGTTACTCAAATAAAGCTATGTACAAAATAAAATTTATTTTTTATTTTTATATTTTTGTTAAAATTTTGCTTCACTTACCATAACAACAAACTATCTTTTTCATTTTCTTCAAAATATATTTTTCGTGCAAAATTTATTGAATTCCATGTTGATGAGAGAATGAATATTGTATGTACTTATAAGTAGTTGAGTTACTCTCCATATTGCCACTTGGTTTTATGGTGGAACCTCAACGTTTTCAGGTTCACCATATTTACCACATGGATGAGAAATTCTCTTGTAAATCCAAGCTACCATGTCTAGTGCTAATTCTTAGTAAATATGCTAGGCCAAAGTTATGTGACGTCATTATTTAACTAATAACTTAACTGAAAACATAACGAAAGTATTAAGGTGCTACTAAAATTAAATCTTAAGTATGAAAATGAGACGAAAAAAAACTAAGGATAGCAAAGTGCGAATTTCACGATGCTTAACTGTATTAAAGTAAGAATAATTTTTTTTAACATATAATTATTGAAAAAGTTAATTTGTCTCTAAATCCAAACGGTGCGTTCCGCACGCCTCTTGTTTCTTTCTGTTTCTAAACCCTAGTTTCCTTCCATCCCTTCCGTCTTAAACCCTGCTGCTGGCCTGCTAATACCTCTCTCTCTCTCTCCTCCTCCTCCTCCTCCTCTTTCTCTCTCTACAATCTCTTTCACAGAGAAGCAAGGAGATGGACGCCGACGGAAATACCGAAGAGCCGTCGCGGCTGGTCCTCGTCCGCTTCAAAACGGACCTCGGCCACCCCTACAAAGTTACAGAATCCTCCATTTCCATCCCCGCCAATCTCACCCGCTTCGGCCTCTCCACCGTTGTCAACAACCTCATCAAATCAGGTAACCTCTCATATCCCTAAACGTGTTTTTCCCTCCTCCGTTGATTCTCTGATACTCTGCTGCCCTTAGGGGAAAGAAAAAGGATTTTGCTTTTTGGTGTTCTGAAGCTATGATTGATGATTGTGATCAGGAAACCCCGATTGGGAATCGGAGCCTTTCGATTTTCTTATCAAGAATGAGCTGGTTCGGATGTCGCTCGAAAAGTTCCTTCTTGCCAAGAACATTTCTGCGGTGCGTATCTCCGATTTTTCGGATTCAATTTGCAATTTGTTGCGTGAATTGTGTGCATAAGTTTTCTGATAAAATGCTGTGTGTAACTTTTATGCAATTGCAAGCAACATGGAAATAGAAAGCAATGCTGAGAGATTGGTTAAAAGTGACGGGATTGGAACAATGGAATTTAGAGTGTTATCAGCTTGATTAATACGAGATAAAGTGAAGTTGAAAAACAAAACGTAGTTTTTGTTCATTAGACGGGATTTCTAAGTTACGCCTCGTTAGGCGTAACTTTGGCATAGGATTTGAAAAACAAAACGTAGTTTTGTTCATTAGACGGGATTTCTAAGTTACACCTTGTTAGGCGTAACTTTGGGCATAGGATTTTAATTGCTTCAAGCTCCGTCGTCAAGTTCCTCGGAATTTTGTAAAGTCTGTTTCAGAGTCTCCAAACTGGATACTTGAGAAACCAACAAGAGTTAAGCTAATTGGGTTAATTACTTCAGTTAGCCACATAATATGGGTTTTACAATTATGTTTTTGGTTCCACAACTAGGAAAAATTGAGTTTATCTATTATTTATTGTCAAGTGCGGATGCTATCTTCTAAATTAGAGTGGAGTGGGTCTAGTGTTGCATATGTTGCTTTACGAGCTGATTTGATGTAAGTTTATTTTCATCATTGTCATTTTATCCACCTTTTTTATTTAATATCTAATGATAGGTTTATGACTTTTACAGGAGAGGATATTGGAAATCGAATATATACGGGCTGTGGTCCCACGCAAAGAAGAAGAACCTTCTTTACATAATGACTGGGTCAGTGCAGTTGATGGTTCTAGTCCCAGGTATAACCATCACAATTTGTAATGTGTACTACATATCTTCATGGAAGTCTATAAATACTTGGTTGCTCCAAAAGTGTGTAGCGATAAACTCTTATCCTACATGGCTTGGGGTGCAGTATGTAAACAATAAGGATATATCTGTTGCTAATAAAGTGTGAAGTTAGAGTAATTTTTTTGAGCTGAGGATTTGTAGTTAGGTCCTCTTATTAAGAAAGGTGGCATGGAATAGCTAGCTTGAAAAGTATTATTTTCAGTTCTACTCCAAGTCTCTTAAGGGGAAACCTTCAATTGTCATTTCTCGGAATGTTTGGTATTCATTTAATATGTTAACTTGCATCGTGGTGCAATATGAAGTTATTTCTGAAACATTATCCTAAATTTGATATTCTTGTTTTGGCCCTAAAGTAGTTTGAAACTCCTGTAATTTGTATTCTATGGCAGGTTCTTTTTGACAGGCTGCTATGATGGTTTGGGAAGGTAATTCCTCAAAAAAGTTTTGATTTCATTTCTTGTGTACCTCATGATTTCTCATGTGGATACACCCAAAATAAGGAAGCTTAATATTTACTTTTGTTGAATTTGGTCTTCTTTTAGGGTATGGAAAGCTGCCGGAGCATGTACACATGTTCTGGAAGGACACAGTGAACCTGTTACTTCAGTTAGTATAATCAATCCAAAAGGTAGCTATAAGATCTAACTGTTGATAATTGGCTTATTCCTTGTTGAATATGGCCACGATACTGTTTTAATCAGTTCTTTAGTGAATGTCAATTGGCACTGCCAACTACTTGCATTTTTTCAATTCTGGGTTTTCGAGGACCAATTTATTATGGCATCCTCATTGTTTTTGCTTTTGGATTTGAAATTTTTTTAATGTCTACTGGGATACTTCTGTGCATGAATTTTTGTGTGTTAGGAGGTGGTTTTTTACCTGGTAGCTGATTAGGTAGTGCAGTTCCCAATATCTATATTATCTTGTCGCAAGTGCTTAAGCTGTTATTCATTTTCTATTGCAGGTGGAGAAAGTGTTACCGTAGCTACTGCTTCGAAAGATCGGACACTGAGACTGTGGAAGGTAATTGGATGACCATACTGTTATCACAAGGGTAGTATGATGTGTATACTAATATTTATTATTTGTTTTTTGGGGAAGTTCAATGCAGAAGAGACCCGAAAAAATCCTTTGAAGATAAGAGCATTCAAAATTTTACGTGGACATACAGCAGCTGTTCAAAGTGTTGCTGCTCAGACCTCTGGAAACATGGTCTTGTCTACTTCTGATTTCCAATATGTAATTTGATAAGTAGTGTATATGAGATTGGGCTTTGTCTATAACTTACCTTTTCTTTTGTCTTCTTACATATGATTAGGTCTGTTCAGGCTCTTGGGATTCTACTATCAATTTATGGCAGACAAATGAGCCTGATTCAGAAGGTGATACTGTGTCAACGAAGAAGAGAAAAAAGACTGGTCAAGAAAAGGAATCGCAGTGGGAGGTATGTGATATGCTTATATATTAAATTTTATATAGAGGGGTTTGATAATTTTTGGGGTGACGTTCAATTGACTAAGTGGGGACAGGCTTATTAAATATTTGACTCAGGGTGCACACGGTATGTACAACTTCTAAGCCCTGACAAATGGCTCATCACTTTGTTATTGATTGAAATTTTTGCACTAGGGAATTCTTGATGGTTTCTTTGTTTCTGCCTATGAATTAAATCTCATAATGTTACACAAAACAATATTTTTCGATCTAATGTAGAAGTAATGGAAAGATTAATTCATTTAAAGGAAATGTCTATGTAAGAAATATAGATCAATTATTTCTTTGAAGGGGATGCCTAACTGGTTTATTTATGTATTAAAGAGTTGTTCAGCTAGAAATCAAAGAAGTGTTTACTTTTTTGAGATTTAAAAGATTATTGCATCAATGATTGTGGTAATTGATAGTTATGGTTGTGGTAATGAGCCAGATTGTTTTCCCTGGTAATTGATGGTTATGATAAATTATACGTCACAGGGGGAGGCTGTTTCTTCTCTAATAGGCCATACACAATGCGTATCTACTGTGAAGTGGCCAGAGCCTAAAACAATTTATTCTGCATCGTGGGACCATTCCATTAAAGAGTGGAATGTCGAGAGAGGCACAGCCACGTCGACAATAGTAAGTGCAAATAGCCTTAGCATTCTGTTGTCTGAAGTCTTTTTTGACAATCATGCTTATATGCTTTCTGTGGCATCAAATCACACAACATCCTGGCATTTGCTCTCTCAGAGTTATTAAATGTGTATGTGGTAACATTCTCCTCGTGACAGTATCATGATAAAGTACTCAACTGCATTGATATTGGAGGTGAAGGTTCTGCTTTGATTGCTGCTGGTGGTTCTGACCCCATTGTTAGGGTATGGGATCCTCGTAAACCAGGTCCGTTAGACGACTCAAGTGTTCTGCTCTCTCTCTCTCTCTCTCTCTCTCTCTCTCTCTCTCTCAGCACACACACACAAACAAACTAAAGAACACAAACATCTGACATGGAGGTTTTATTTATTTCCTAGGAACTTCTGCTTCTATCAAAACTTTCTCATCTCACACTTCCTGGGTTACGGCATGCAAGTGGCATGAGAAGTCTCCATTTCATTTAGTCTCTGCATCTTATGACGGAAAAGTTATGCTGTGGGATACGAGAACTGCTGTATGCCTCCTCATTGTTTTTGTTTTCTTACAATAGTTCACGCTTCTGCCAAGCATGACCTTGAGATGAATTTGTTACTCAATAATAGTGTTTTCTCTTGCAGTGGCCCTTGTTTGTCTTTGATTCACACAAGGACAAGGTACAACATTATTCTCTCTTTCTATCATTTTAATTTCCTTTTTTCGTTAGTGTTCTAAAATTCAATCTATTTTTTAACTGTGAACTTTGCTGTAACTCAGGCGCTATGCGCTGACTGGTGGAAAGGTGATACTGTGCTTAGTGGTGGTGCAGATTCCAAGCTTTGCATGACTTCCGGGGTTTCTGTGCTGTGAGAGGTAAAAGTTCCCACTTTTATAGGTTATTTGGAAAATTCAATGTTCCTCCCGACTATCAAAGCACGGAAACTTGTCGTATAACCATGCGCATTAGAGGAACATGACAACGTATCTATTACTTTTAAACCTTTGTTTGTCCATCTGGGTGCATTTCGACATAGATGAGTTTTTCCTTAAAAGTTTGTGTTGATTTGATAATCCTGCTTTCTGTTATACTTCATATGTGGCATTAAAAGCTCAAAGATTCTGTCTCAAAACGTTTTGCTTTAGTTTGTTCTGTTGCGTGATGATAATTTCAGTATTTCTGCCATTGCTTTCAGCCATAAGCAGAAGAGTGATTTGAAGATGGAAGGACTTTTGCATCGCTTACAACGTGCTTGAATCTCTACATGTTTCATGATCCTGTGGAAATTGGTCGCGAGAATGGGGGCAATCTGAGTATTGTGTCTATGGGGATGTTTGGCCGTGACTTTGGTGCCTCACATGGCCGGAGAATATATAGTCTCGGAGCTATTTTTTGGTCCAAGGCAGACTATGGCTTAAGCAGTAGCAATTGACTGACTTCTTTAGAAGTGTGCTCGATGTACAATTGCATGATTTATATCTTATATTTTTTTGGTAACTTTGTACTTTTGGAGGTTTGCTTGAATTCTCTAAACGGTGATCCTATCATTAATTTTATGTCTTAAAATTTAGTGTTGTTCTTTGGCGTGCGTTTGTCCAGAATGCGAACATATACGCTATATTTCATTATACAAGTGGAGGGATGTTTGAAAGAAAAAAAATCCTTCCACTCTACTTGTATAGGGTGTTGCTCCGTATTCCACACACATTGAAAAGTTGAAAACTTTATGTGCGTTGGATGACTTGAGGATTGCTACTGTGTAAGCTGAGAATCCAAATGGACGGGAGAGGAGAATAAATTTTGTCTTAACGAATTAAAAAAAAAACACCCTTAGTTAACAGATGCCCAAAGAATTTGCAGGTTGACCCGAAATCAACCGAAAAAAAAAAGTGGATGATTAACAGGTTCAACCGTTAACAATATTTTTTTTATAACAAACGATATTATCTACTAACCGTTAATAATTCAACAACTTGTTAAGTCTCCACCCAAATGCTGATTTAAATTTGGGGTCGGGTTAGTGGGTTGGGTTGAAGTTGCCACCCCTAACTGTGGGAATGGATTTTGGCGCGAGAATTCGGTTAATTACTTTCCAGTTCCTATTTTACCCCTGCGACCTCCGTTGATGAGTTTGCTAGGGGCGGTTGAATTCCGTTGATGAGTTTGTTAGAGGCAGTTTTAACTGATCAGTGTAATGAGAGAGAGAGAGAGAGAGAGAGAGAGAGAGAGAGAGACTATAAATAGCCGTGCATAGCTAGTTCATTTCTTCATAGTTTTTCATAGCACACTGGCCTTCAACTTGCTCTCTCTGAATTTCCCAAAACTCCCTCTAGATCTCTGCCTCTCTCTCTCTCTCTCTCTCTCTCTCTCTCTCTCTCTCATCTTCTTTCTTTTTCTTTCTCTCTCATCTCCTTTCTTTCTCTTTCTCGCTCTCTCTTCTTGCCGTGCTTCTTGCACATCATGGAAGCCGCCGCCGTACCGGAATGGCAGCGTCAGTTTGATCTGTGGTTTCTCATTCTGCTCGACCACCTCTGCGAGTCTGAAAGAATTTGGACCATGGGATATCCACTGGCGCGTCTTAAACAAGATTTCCGTCACGCGAGCGGCCTCGAAATCGATCACCGTTCCTTGGGCTTCAACAACTTGAGCGGATTCATTTCCAGCGGTTACTCACACCTGTGTATGATGGAGAGGGTCGGCGGTAGAAGGAATCGAAATCTGATCGTCCGCCCCATCAAGACTCCTCCTACTCGTCACGACACTAATTATAAGGTCGCCGATACGTGCTGCCTCGTACCCTTTGTTATCGCAGTCTTTCTGTACTTTGTTTTCACCATCGACATCGACAACGATAACATGAAACTCTTATGATCGTCAGCCTTAGAGGAGGAGGAGGAGGAGGAGGGGGAGGGGGAGGCCTCTGATGATTGTTTCTTTAATTTCCGCGAGATCTTAGGCTTGGCTAGGCTTGGCTTAGGGTTTGTTGTATTTTCCGCGAGGTCAAGAAGGTGCATGCATGGTGAGGAGATATTTTGGTTGAATACACAATTTTACGAGTCGCCCTTAGAATCGCACAGACACGTGATCTGGACAGCGAATCCCAAATTTTCTTTCAGCGAGAGATCTGCCTTTGTCTTCCATATTGCTTTCTACGAGTTTATTAAAAGAAAAGTCAGAGTTGGGAAAAGTGAGCTGCCTTTTACAGGTGGGCCTGTGTGCTCGTGCGAGATCCCGTGAGTGTGAGCCAACCGTTAAAATGACCGAACTACCCTTACAAAATGACTAAAGTACCATTAACGAGTGATAATATAAGTAATTTTCTTGTTAGCAAAGAAATACCTTAAAAATTTAAACCCTAATAACATGTCTACTTATCTCAGATTCTCAAGCGAAGCTCACACGAAATCAAGAATTCGACCTCTAAAGAAATGAATTGGATCCCTAAGCTGGGAAGTAACATTATAATTGCTCGAGAAAAAACTCATTTCAAGTTTGTATTTTGAGTTCATTTTACGTTTATACTGTTTTTAAAACGTTAAATTTGTCCAATTTTAGTCAATAATAATTTATTTAGGACATGAGCATTTTAATAATACTGGTTTCGATTCAGACTCACGTGCATTAGTAAAACAACTTTTGTAGAATTAATATTGGGTAGTGCTATTCATACCTATTTTTACTTTTCACACATCCTTATTAAATTTTTGTTCATTGATTTTGTTCAATTCATTTGATTCGACAGTTAAAAATTAAGAGGGTGTATGAATAGTAAAAATGGGTGTGTAACAACACCCTTAATAATTTCATCCCCTTGATAGACTCCGAATTTCCGACTCATCCTCAATTCTTTGAAAGGTCGATTACCCAAGAAAATTTGCCTGTTTATTTAAATCCAAGTTCGAAACCCATTCACCTAAATTGAATAGTTTCGGATATCGTTCTAAAAATTTCCGTCTAGCACTCTCTGATTAGTCTTTACGCATTTTAAAATTAAGAAAGTGGTCATAGAGTCACTTAGGCATTCACCTAACCCAACTAGGTCGTGACTTCCACTTAGACATAAAATTGATAACTTTTTATTTTGCATTTTATTTTGTCAATAAGACTTGGATGAACACTCATTAAATGTTTGTTCTCCATATTTTCAATATCTTCTAATATTTTCTAATCTATATATCATTTTATTTTGCAATTTATGTATCCTAATACAATTATATGTTTTTTTAAGTATAAATAGTGTGACAGCCCATTCCGGAAAATAATTTTCGTTGACGTGAAATTACTGGTTTACCCTTGGACATTAAGTTGTGTGGTGCATGACTTGTATTTAAGTTGGATTTAATTATGATTTCCTAAGTTTTTGGAACCACTTAGGAACTAAGAAAGACTAAATTTCTCTCTCTCACTTCCGTGCCCTCTCTCTCTCAGACTCACACTCTCCCTCTCTTCCTCTCTTGTACGGACACAACCAGAAAACCTTGTAAACGTGACAGATCGAAGAAGAAAAATGGTACCATTGTGTTCCTAAGGTCCTCACGAGTTCAAAGGTACCAATTACAGGTAAGATTACCTTCGATTTCACGTCGAACCACAAAACCCGATTTGGGGTACTATTCATGCTCAAGTAAAATGTTGATTTTTAGGGAACTTAAAGGACATAGGGAGCTTAAGGAGGTCCTTACGAAGCTCGTAGTACTTCGTTTGAAGAAATTGGACGTCGGAATCGTGAGAACGATGAGTTTTAAGGTTTGCCGGATTATCGAAGCTTTTTCCGGCGGGATTCCGGTGGTTTCAGAGCTCGAATCAGGTATGATTTTGTTCGTCGTTGTGAGATCTTTAAAATGGTTCAAGTTTCATAAATTTTGGGTTAAAAACAAAGAAGATATAAGGAAATGAAAATTTCCTGGTTTCCGACGACGGCGACGGTCGCCGAAGCTGAAGGTAGAAGATGAGAGGATATTCCGTTAAGTTTAACAGAATATTCTAACGGCGTTAGGTCACGCCGTTAAGTTTTGTTAAGGAATAAACGGAATATTCCGGAATATACCTGACGGCGTCAGTTGACACCGTCAGTGTGCCTAGCACATGGCCGTGTGTGGGGGGCACGTCTGGCCGTGCCTTGGACGGCGCGTGGAAGCTAGGAAAAATATTCTAAAAATTTGGGGATGATCCTGAGATTGCGTAGGTCACTGTGGTATATTCATATACCCAAGTTGAGCAATATATGAGAAGTTATTACCTATTGTTGGTTATGTGCGTTAAATAACGTTAATTCGGTTATTACGACTATATGTGAGACCTATTCTCAGGATGTGCGTAATCAATCGAGGCTCGGGGGCTACGACCCATCGACATATCTGTGAGTAGGCAATTATTTTCAGTATATATATATACACACTTGGCGTTTTTTCCAGAAAACGTATTTAAAGGAAATGTGATTTAAATGCCATGCTATACCAATGCCTATATTTAATTTTAGTATATGCATTATCATAATTATGCATATTGTCGCATTGTGCTGTGGAGGCCCAAGTAAGCTTAGGTGAGTTATGTTTTGATTATGTGAATTGTCAATGATGTGATATGTGATTGAATAATGTTGAGCTCATAAAACTGCACCTAGGATGATTGTGATTTAGCCAGAGATATGATACAGGTATGTTTATTATGTCACCTCCCGCACCATATACTCACATTGGATCCAATTTAGGTGCACAGTCTTGTCGTATAGACCTTATTTATGGTTCCGACTCGTAGGTAACTAGCGATTTATCGCCCGGCTATTATGTGAGAGGAGTATTGAGCATAATTATATTACACCCATTATCGTCATATAGACCCTTGCATTTGGTTTCAACTATTGTGCAGTATGTTGCCGTATAGGTTATTGTAGGGACTCCGGCTAGAGTGACTTTTTAGCTATGAAATTTAGCCGTATAGACTACCTCAGGGGTTCCGGCTAACATGTTATATTTCTATGAAATCATTATTACCTGATTTGCTTACTCTATTATATCGTGACATGACATACATATGTTTATGATTATGTGAAGCAAGATTGAAATGATATAATTACACATATATATTTTGTATATTCGTATATATTAATTATGGGAAAAATTATATTTGTTTTACGGCGAGGGGTTAGTATATTCAAAGGAAAATAAGGTTTATATGTAAATGTGTTTTACTGACCCACTCAACTTTGTTTTTCGCCCTTCCTTGTTTTAGTTAGCAGAGTTTGGTGGCCACAAGGAATTCAACGGTGTTCTGACAGATTTCGAAAAAGTAGGATTCATCATTTGGTGTTGTATCTTAGTAATTGTCCTACTTGACTGTAACTAGACTTTCTTATTGCTCTGAAAGTGTATTTATACACTTAAACTCTCACTAGTATCCCTTCTTAATTGGGATTGTTAGTTGCTTGGTTTTAAATTGTTAGTATTTCTCTTACTCTTTATAGCTTCCGCTTTGCGCTCATGGTTACGTTACTCTCACGTGACGCCCAACACTTATTGACTTCGGTCGGGGTGTGTCAAATAGATACTTATTATACAATAGTATAATAAATTTACTTAAATCCGCCTAACCTGCATAAGCCTCACCTAAATGCTAGACCCCAACCCACAGCTCGACTAACGTCTAGCGTCTTTTAAAGCATTGGTTTCGAATTCCCTCACCAACAAGTTTCAATGTTTCATGTCTTTTTATTGTTATGAAAGAAAAACGATGGTGAGTTTCCAAAAAATAAAAATGACGGTGCATAGATATTATTGAGGGGTATTAAAGTCATTACATGGATGGTCAAACACAATAGAGTGCCCCTGAACTTGAGTGGAAGCCGCTTACCATTGCCAATTTAACGCCGCGTACAAAAAAGCTTTAGGCCTTTGAGTCCCTGCGCCATTGCATTTCTTCTCCTCCTATTTCTCTGCTCTCTCTCTCTCTCATCCTAATCCAATAATCCGTCCACACTAACAATTCCCCACATTTTTTCTTATCCTTCCCAGAATCATGGGGTCTCTCCAGCTCCTTTCAGAGTAGCTCCACCGTTTTCCACCAGGTTTTTATATCTATACATTTTCTGTATAATTATATTCCTCTGTGTGAATGATTTTTTTGGGAATCTCAAGGAAATATGGATCATCTGATCAAGTGTTTGAATTTCTGCAAAATGTCATGTGATGTGATCGTTAATGTAGACGTGCATGTGTGTTTAGTTTGATCATTGATGAATTTGGTTTTCTGGGTTATTATTGCTTGAATTTTTTAAATTTAATTTGTAGTTGAATTTTGTGGAACTTGAAATCGTAGAATTTGGGTTTTTTTTTGGAAAAGTAATATTTTTATTTTTGTTGTTTGTAATATTTTATTGTAAAATAAACAATTTGAAGTAAAAATTATGTAAATACTCTTTAATTTGATGAAAAAAGCTTTCTGGGTTCGCATTGTTTAATTTTTTAAATTTGACTTGTAACTGAAAATTGTGGAACTTAAATTATAGAATCTGGGTTTTGTTGGAACAAGATTATTTATTTATTTTTATGTTTTTGTGTGCCTAATATCTTGGTAAAGATCAAAACTTTTAATTCCTTGCAGGAAGAGATGGGTACAATTTCATTGCCTGAAATGGCAGTTGGGGTTATTCACCACTGCCCCATTGCATCTTCAGGTCCACATTGCAAGTATGATAGGAGTGTATGCCGTCTGGGGCGGCGTCCTCTTGTCCTCAGAACTAATTCGAATAGAAAAAAGTGTGTAATTTCTCTCTGCTGATGCGCCTGTGAATTTATAATTTCATTCCTACATTGTTTGTTGACATTTTACTATATTTCTTTCTTTTAAATGTGGCGGAAACTGTTGTAAGTTATTTGAAGGTTGCGTTTTCAGTATGATGACCAAAACGAAATTCGTGCAGGAACCTTTTCTACACGCCACATTGGCTATGTAAATCAAGAACTAGTATTTTTTCAAGCATGGTAATGTCTCTTCATGCTAAAGGAATGATGTATTTCTCCTCATAGTATTCACAGCTTTTGCGACTCATGGCTTCTGATTTATTTTTTTACAGGATGATTCCACTGACACTTTTACCAACGTGGCTAACACTTCGGGTAGTAGTGAAGTGTTGAATATAGAAGAAGATGAAATGATGACCGCTAGGAAAGCTCTTTTGGAGGCCCAAGCTAGACAAGGAGCCATTGAGAAAGAGAGAGATCAATTGCTTGAAGAGTTAGCATGTTCCGAGGCTAAACAACAGGAATATGTTGCGACCATATTGCACGACAAGGAATTGGCTATCGCAGAACTCGAGGCAGCCAAGTCACTGTTCCATCAGAAGCTGCTGGAATCAGTTGAAGAGAAGTTCAGCTTAGAGTCTAAGTTAGTTCTTGCAAAACAGGATGCAGTTGAACTTGCGGTACAAGTAGAAAAGTTAGCAGAAATTGCTTTCCAGCAGGCCACATCTCACATTCTACAAGATGCCCAGATGAGGGTTTCGGCAGCAGAAACTACAGCTGCTGAAGCAGCTTATCAGATAGAAAAACAAATTAAGGAGGTGACTGAAGGTAGTATATTGTTAATTGTGGAACAGTCAAAACTTGCAATAGAGAAGGCACTGGATGCGGCGGAAAAATCTGGTGAGCATGCATCAAAAGCAGTATTAGAATATACTGAAGGTGTGAGTCCACTGGATGAGCTTGCTTCCCTTCAGTCAAAAAATACTATGCTACAGGGTGCCGTAAATGATTTAGAATCTCAGTTGTTGCTTACAAGAAGTGACGTTGATAGGTTGAAGTTGGAGTTGGAAAAGGCCCTTGCACATGCAAATGCGTTTGAGGTCCGAGCTAATGATGCTGAGAAAGCATTGCTTGAATTTCAGGAATCCAGTAGGAAAAATACCCTCCAGAAAGAGGAGGAAATTATGTCTTTGATAGAGAAAATGAAGAAAGATACGTCAGAAAGAATGAAGTCTTCTTCTAAGGCTTTCAAGGCTGAGTTGCAAAGCATTAGGGATGCTATTGGAGCTGCCAAAGAAATGGCACGTACGAAAGATGATGCATACTTGAGAAGATGTGAAGCACTGCGAAGATCACTGAAGGCATCTGAAGCTGCTACAAAGATGTGGAGACAGAGAGCAGAAATGGCAGAATCATTATTATTGAAGGACAGATCACTGGGTGAAGGGGATGAAGATTCTATTTATGTTGTTAATGGTGGGCGGATAGACCTTTTGACAGACGATGATTCACAGAAATGGAAACTTTTAAGCGATGGCCCTCGCCGGGAGATACCTCAATGGATGGCTAGGAAAATTCGTACTATCAGTCCCAGGTTCCCTCCAAGAAAGATCGATGTAGCTGAAGCCTCGAGTTCAAAGTTCAGATCTTTGAATTTGCCCAAACCTGATGAAGTATGGTCTATAGCTAAGGAAAAGCCAAAGGAGGGCGATACACTTATTGAGCATGTGCGTGAGAGAGAAACAATAGAAAAGAAACGAAAAGCTCTGGAGCACGTTCTTCAGAGGAAGACCATACAATGGCAGAGCACCCAGGAACAAACAAAGTTAGGTTAGTTTTCTTGTGTTCCCAAAATTGCTTAATGTTACTGAGAAAAAATGAGGCCTGTATCTGACTTGAGACTTCAATGCAGAGCCAGGAACTGGAACCGGACGTGAGATCGTGGTACGTATTTTCTTACCAATTGGTTGAAATAGTAATATGTCATCCTAATTGTAGTAAAGATTGGTTATGCAAGACTAGATTTTCAAGTTTACTTTGATCAAAATATGCCGTCTACCTCTCTCTCTCTCTCTCTCCCCCTCTCTCTACTGACTCTTATTCTTTTGCTTTTGAAGTTTCAAGGCTTCAATTGGGAAAGCTGGAGAAGGCAGTGGTACTTAGACTTAGCTCCTAAAGCTGCTGATTTATCTAAAATTGGGGTAACGGCAGTGTGGCTCCCACCACCAACAGAATCTGTCGCTCCTCAAGGTTCATCTCTTCCTCGTCTATTTTGTTTAGTTTTGATCTCTCTTGTTAACGAAATTAAATACAGCAAGATTAATGACTTTTAAGACATTCCTGTGCATGCATATAATCATTCTGGATGGCAATGATATCGTTTAGGTGTTATTGTTGCATACCTAACAAGTTGCCTGATCTGAAGTACTTTTCTTTTGTTATGTTCTTAATATTTATATGGTATTCACATGCCACCTCCATGTGTGTGTGTTTATATGTAGAATCATACTAAGGGAGTTAGGACCTGCATTAGTATATTTAGTAGCATAAAAACATGATTTGATGAAGTTTGCGGCTCTTCAGTAATTTTGTATAGAGTTTGTAACCAGTTACCAATATGAAATGACTCACAGGTTATATGCCTTCGGACCTTTACAATTTGAACTCAGCATATGGTACTGTGGATGAACTTAAACACTGCATTGAGGAAATGCATTCTCAAGATCTTCTGGTAGGTATAATCTTAGGCATCGAAAGTCAATTCTTGAACTATTTAATGGACTTTTGTATGATAAGAGGTTTCCGATATTATCTTTTATTGTCTTTGTTCAAACAAGGAAAGTTGTTGAGAAAGTGCAATTCACTCGTCATAGGCTCAAAACAGAAATCATCTTTGGCTAATCAGATCATAGGGCCCGATTCAGAATAATGCTATGCATATGTATAAGAATATTATCTACGTTTATTTTTTGTTTAATTATCATATGTGAATAATCGTGTTGGATTAGTAACGTATTTTGCCTGTGAACAGGCTCTGGGAGATGTTGTCCTAAATCATAGATGTGCTCATAAACAGGTAAACTGTTGATTTCCTGTTTCGAAACTTCATGGTAGTCTGTTTATGACATTAAAAACTTTCTGAAACACCTTTTCGTTGAGCACAACTTTCATGTTGCTAACTCAGTTGGTCATATTTGTTGTCATTCCTCTTGATAAAACTCACATTCTTCCCGATTTCAGAGTCCAAACGGCATTTGGAACATTTTTGGTGGGAAGCTTGCTTGGGGGCCTGAAGCAATTGTTTGTGATGATCCAAATTTTCAGGGCCAAGGAAATCCTTCAAGTGGTACTTTATTATTTTCTTTGATTTTTGGGTGATACACAAACATTTTTTTCCTTTTTTGCCCCACGTGACCATTCAGAAATTAAGGAAGCAAATATTCTGTAAATTTTTTGAGACATAATCTGAGCTTCACTCCTGCTCTTGATTGTTTGATTTAGTTTACGTAAAACAGTTCCGACTTGAGCAAGACATGCTATTTACTACCCCACATCAGTGCGGGAATGTTGGGATAACCTCATGAAGTTTACATATGCATGTCTTAGAGACTACCAGAAATTTAAGCTTACCCTTGTACCCATCTGCTGTTGATGCTGTGTGTAGGGGATATATTCCATGCGGCACCCAATATTGATCATTCGAAGGAATTTGTAAGAAATGATATAAAGGAGTGGCTAAACTGGCTTCGGAATGATATTGGTTTTGATGGATGGCGCCTTGACTTCGTAAGGTGAAAGTTCTTTCTTTTGGGGGGGCCAAAGGCCCAAGGTGTTTTCTTAGTTTAACCCAATGTTCAGATGTCTGAATCTTTAGAAATTGTTTTCTCCTTTTAATCCATAGCATGCAATTAACTCCTTTTGTGTTGTTCCAGAGGCTTCTCTGGCACCTATGTAAAAGAATATATTGAAGCTTCGGTTCCTGCATTTGCTATTGGAGAATATTGGGACAGCTTAGCTTATGAACATGGAAATTTGTGTTACAATCAAGGTACGAACTTGTGAACTGCAAGACTCGATTATACACCGCCTTGACATAGTAAAACTCGTTTGTGGCCAGAAACAATGATATGGCTACTGTTTTGCTCATTATGGACTTTTGTGACAATGTTAAATTTTTTGGTTCTCTAGATGCTCACCGGCAACGGATTGTCAATTGGATCAATGCCACAGGCGGCACTTCCTCGGCATTTGATGTCACAACAAAGGTACTCTAGACTGCATCTGCTGCATCCTATATTAGTTTGACTCACATAAATTAGGCTAAGAACAATGTCTCTAGGACTGGGGAAAAATCGAAATGTAGTCTGATGAAATTTATGTTGTGTGGCTGCATATTTGCGCCCAATGCGTACTTAGTATTGCAATTTTGCAGGGAATACTCCACTCTGCTCTTCATAACCAATATTGGAGGCTAATAGATCCTCAGGGTAAACCGACTGGAGTTTTGGGATGGTGGCCCTCTCGTGCTGTCACGTTTTTGGAGAACCACGACACAGGATCAACACAGGTCTCTCTTTCACACTTGCATGCACGCTCACACAAGCACTGAACGCAAATATCCCCATTAACGATGTCACATTACCATTAACGAAGCACAAGAAGCCCGTCACTGGTTTTTTACTGCTACACTCCTAACGTGTGAACATCCTAACTTTCTTTTTATGTCAGGGTCACTGGCCGTTTCCACGAGATAAGCTTACACAGGGATACGCGTACATCCTAACTCATCCCGGAACAGTGAGTTCCCAATCCCCCCAGTTCCCATTTCTTACTTACTGTACGACTAGCTGCTATTAAACTTCGCAATATGCAATCTTTACGTTCTTACCTCTGTTGTGCAGCCTGTCATTTTCTATGACCATTTGTACGACTTTGGTCTTCATGACATCCTAACCGAGCTAATCGATGCTCGGAGAAGGGCCGGGATCCATTGCCGGAGCTCGGTGAAGATATACCACGCGAACAACGAAGGTTACGTTGCACAGATAGGTGATACACTGGTGATGAAGCTTGGACATTTCGATTGGAACCCGTCGAAGGAGAATCATCTGGAGGGGAGCTGGCAGACGTTTGTTGACAAAGGATCGGATTACAAACTGTGGGTACGACAGTAGTCTAGTACGATTTAAATGGAAACGTATATATATATATACACACACTTGTAACACCTGGGATTAATTAATAATTGTAACTTCCTGGCACCAGGAATAACTGCAAATATAATGCAAAAGAAAAAAACTGTTTTGCAACAATTTTCTTTATAATTTTCTTTGTAAATAAAGAAGGCTTTTTAGCTAAAGTGGATCATGAGGTTGATATAATTCGTCACTTTGGTACCTGAGATTTAAAATCAATAGAAGTCGTCATTGAGATTGTCCATCGTCAATCATTTTAGTCATTTTGTAAAAAAATATATCTTAATTTGAAGGTATTTTTGTCAAATCAACACTTCCACTTGAACATGTGGTTTCTCCAATTTAACGGAAAATTTTCACAAAATGATCAAAATGATTGACGGTGGACAATCTCAAAGACCATTTCTATCAATAACGTGTCGATAACCATCCAATCGCTCTTGCCATGCGACCCAATCGCTCTTGCCATGCGACGATGCGATGGCAGCAAAACGGGTTAGAAAAACAATAATTTAAAAAAACCTTAAAAAATAGCTGTTTTGGAGATGCAGGGGATCGAACCCTGTACCTCCCGCATGCAAAGCGGGCGCTCTACCATTTGAGCTACATCCCCAACTTGATAATTCTTCTCATACCAAATATAACTATTTGTCTTTTACAAAATCATCAATCATGTCCTCTTTCTCTATCTGGGTGGGGATTTGGAACCATCGGATCCAAATTCGTCGTGATCTTAGAGATCCTCACATTTTAACCATTATTCGTACATGGTGCGATCAGAAATCATTTGATTTTTATTATTTAAAATTAAACACAAATAGTAACTAACGAAAACAGACCGCACGATATACAATGATCGATTAAGATGTGAGAATCTCTAAAATCCTGATAAAAAGAATCCAAAAAGGATCCTCATCCTCTAGGCGGAATGAGATCCAGGTCGAATCTGTGCCGAAGCATGGACCTAAACATCCTTACCGTTCATGAGAAAATAAAAAATCTGAATCATTCAAGTTTTTAAATTTTAATGTGGCGAATTAATGAAATGAGTTAATGAAAATATAGAATTAAAATTAAACAGTCTGAAATTTCTTTATCTAGGGACACTAGACACAGAAATCCAAAGCGATTTCAATCCTATCAGGGCAATTTAAAAATGTACGAATGCACCCACCAACTTCGCCACATCAGTGTTACTTACTGTGTATGTATGCAAAAACGACAACTCCAGTCAAAGTCTCAGCTGCACAAATCCCCAAGTCAAAGCAAAAACGACGACCCAAGTCAAATTCTCGACCTTACCACCAATATTATTAATTTTTAGATCTTTATTTATTCATATTATTAAAAATAATGATGTATCCTGTTCTCTGCACTAAAATGTACCCCATAGTTTTTTGTTGAATTAATTGGGAGCATGACACGTGTACCAAGAATCAGAAACATAGGGCAATAAATGGCAGGACTTTGGGGAAGGAAAATTAAAAACTCTATCACCAACCCCTACTACACTCTTCTATCTTTACACTACATAAACACATCTTATTTCATATTACAATCACACAACTTGGTTATGTAGATGCTATTAGTTTCAACCGTTCATGCATTGTGCATAAATTACGAACATATATACATTAATGGTTTGAAATTGTCACATGTAAGTTGTATTTAAAAGAAAATTGTTGTCGGTTAATTACTTTGTGGTAGATATAACCCTTTTGAGTTCGCTTACTATACGCATGAACGATTACAAAAATCCACTTGTAAGTTCCGTTTAAGGGAATGCTATTGTCTAGCCTTAACCTTTATGACAAAAACAATCGGGAGCCTAAAAGATGATGATTTACACTGGAACGAATGTCAGCAGTTTAAGCATTTTTCATCTCAAACTCGTAAATTTAGCTAATACAAAACCTAAATTCAACAGATGTTATTGGGCCTTGAAAGTTAGGTGGCTTGGCCCAAACATAGAACAACCCTAGACAATTAAGCACTTAAACCCACCCACTTCTCCCTAATCGTTTGCTTAAACCGGCGGCGGGAAAATAAACCCAAAAAAAGAAAAGAAATAAATATTAACTTATTAAGCACATACAAAATTCTCAAAAAAAAAAAAAAAAAAAAAAGACAAGAAAAGAAAAAGCTCCAAAGTTCTGCTTGAAAAATAAAGTGCACCGCCCCACGCGTGGACAAAAGCGCGTGACGTCCGAATATCCCGTCCACTTTTTCCTTTCGAGCCACAAGCAATGACGCACGCTTACTAGAGCCTACGTCACACTACCATATCAACCGTCGATCTCCCAGATATCGTCATCCGACGTCCATAACTGGAGGGCACACCAACTCACGCGAAGCACATTAGCCCCTCTATCCCCGTGCCGTAGGTTCGGGTACTCAACAATACCCGAATCTGAGGTTCGGAGTCCGAGCCTGAGGCAGCGTTTTCTTCCGAGACTCTGTGCGTTTGTTGGAAAACATATTTCTCGGAGCGGTGTTTTGGTTGGATCGCTTTATCGTCGACTTCGGGTCCGAAAAATGGATTGCGGTTTCTCACTCCTCTGGTCCTAGAGAGAGAAAGTTCAGTGCCGGAGAGATAGAAGGAGCCATTTGCGACGCCGTTTTGGAGCTTAAACAACTGAGGTGTGAATTGGGAGCTGCAAAAGAAGCAGAAACGACGCCGTACCGTCCGCGCTCTTGAAGAACCCTAATTCCCCTGGATTGGGATCACACTGTGAGCTCCCAACTCTCCGCTTTTTGCTGGTTTGCCCTTCTGTGTTCACACTCTGTTGCTTTAGCTTGTAAGAGTGAGACATTAGAGTTGGAGCCGCTGAGGTTTTCTGTTTCTAATTTTAGTCGAATTACCTCGGAAATTGTTAAATTCAGGTGGTTTGTTAGTAGTTTTGGGAGAATTGAGGTTTCATTGATTGTGGGTGGAGATTTTGTTGGATTTTTTAGGGTTTTTGAGTGTAAAGTTTGAGTTTTGCTTGTGATTTAATTTTGGTTTCTGTTGCTTAATGATAGTGTTTAAGTGCTTTTTGTTTAGCCTTTGATTTGTTTTTCGAAATCCTGAGTTCGCATTAAGCTTAAGTTTCTGCTGAATTTGCAATTTCGGGGGTTTATTTTCTTTCCCATCTTTTGGTATTAGCTCAAATACTCTCATAAGAGTTGTAAATTCGTAAATTACTGTGAATATCGAAAAGTTTGAAACTTTTTTCATTTCAAAGAATTTAGGAAAGTTTGAATTTTGTAGCTGGGCACCCAAGCCCCTAATATGTGTATCTCTCTCTCTCTCTCTCTCTCTCTCTCTCTCTCTCTCTCAGAAGTTATATTTGCAAACAACTGAATAATACTAGTTGTTTGACACATGATTGGAATTTGTAACTTTGCTGTCGTAGGTTCCAATTGGCAAACTGTTTTAGCGGTTCTCCATAAATGAGACCGGCTTGAGTTTGAAATCTGATGTAGCTGTATTTTCGAGGTTTTTCCATGATTAAATTTTCGACATTTTACCAGCTGTATTAATTGATATTTTGTCAAAACTGTCTGTCAGTGCTTCTAATCTCAATTTGTCCAATGAAATATGCAGGACAAGTTGGAGAATGCCTGGCAGAATTGCAGGGATCAGGGTATCTTATGCATAATGGTCTCATAAACAGTCGTAGCTCTTTTTCACAGAAACAATTAGCTGAGAAATTTGGTGCCTGGGAATTTAATGCCTGGTAACGAAATTGAAGGCAGGATCCACAATTTTTATGAACAAGACAACTATTCCCGTCAATCTCAAGTTGCAGACAATAATTGGCCTGTTGATATTTATAATCAATGGCATGGAAAACAAAGAGAGACAAGTAATGTGCAACAACTAGGTACAAGTGGCTTCATTTTCTTTGTTCTTCTTGATTGCTTTATAAGTTCTATGTTTTGGTTGTCATGACTGCATTGGAATTTGCTTTTTGTTTCCCAAATAGTGGATAAATCTTTGAATTTTCCCCCAGGACAGTTGCATAATGTAAAATACCAAGTTTGTGTTTTTGAATGCCCTAATGTATCTGTTGTGGCATTTGCAGATTTTGGGAGAGGACGGGGCGGTGAGTCTTTGAGTTTTGATAAAACATATAAACAGTTGGCTCAGAAACCGGAATTGTCCCATATTCAAACTAGAAACCAACATCTGGAGACGAATGGGTTTATGCTTGGATGGCAGGATTTGCAGGAAAGCCAGTTTTTCGATGATAGCTCAGTTTTGGTTCCACTTGCTTTAACTTCGAGAGGCTTATCTATCCTTCAATCAGAGCAAGAAAATGCATCGTGCGATAGTCCCACTTTGACAACCAATTCAGAAAGGTCTGAAATTACTGAAGCTTCCAGTGAGTTTAACTTTGTTGGAAGGCAGCCACAACTTGTGAGGGGACAACAACAAGGCATTCCACAGATTCACTCGATGCAGCAGTCTGGGTACAATGACATGCAGATGTTGCAGCAGCACCTGATGTTTAAGAAACTGCAAGAACTTCAGAGGCAGCAGCAACTACAACAGTTCGGTGATGCAAGGCAACATAATGCAGTAAATCAGCTCTCTGCAATTAATAAGCAGACTTCAGGGGTTCAGTTTTCACCTCTAATCAATGGAACACCCGTTAATGATACGCCACAAATGTTTATGAACTGGGTGCAGAGGGGTGGATCTCTGGGAGGACAAAATGTTTCTAATAGAGTTATTTTTTCTCAAGAGCAAGGTCAAACTTTGAGCTCAATGGGTCTTGCTCCTCAGCAGTTTGATGCATCTTTATATGGTACTCCTGTTGCTAGTGGAAGAGGGACTATGAATCAGTATTCCCATCTTCCGGTGATGTCTCATGATTCTGAAAATTTGTTGGCCAAGGCTAATGATCAAATGCAGAAGCCTGCTATGCAGCCATCAGCCTTCAATAACTCATTTGTAGGTGCTCATTGTACGACTGCTTCTCCGGACCAGGTTTGCTCACCTCAAGGGGCGTTTGTATCCCAACAAGGCTTTCAGGGAAAAAATGTATTTGGACAAGTTATTACTCAAGGTTCAAATTGTGGATCCACATTGGGTAACCTCCAACAAGGGGATACCTTGCAAACAAATACATCACCACAGGAGCTCAGTGGAAAGCAAGATCAAGCTGGCTGGCCGGGAATCTTCCAGCAAAAAACAATGCAGCATGGCCCTTCCCAGGGTTTGGTTCCCCTTGATCCAATGGAAGAGAAGATTTTGTTTGACATGGATGATAGTACTTGGGATTCGTCTATGGGAAAGCAGAGTGATATTGGGGCTGGAGGCTTTGGAAATGCATTCGAAAGTTCATTTCCTTCTCTCCAAAGTGGAAGCTGGAGCGCGCTTATGCAGTCTGCTGTAGCAGAAGCTTCTAGTAGTGATACCGGCCAACAGGAGGAGTGGAGTGGATTGACTTTTCAGAATACCGAGCTGTCAACTGGTAATCAGCCTTCAAACATCGTGGACAATGAGAACCAAGGAAGTTGGGCTGATAACAATCTGCAGAGTGTCTCTTCCTTAAGTTCAAAACCTTTTCCCATGCTTAATGACTCAAGTGTTAGTTCTAGCTTCCCTGGCTTTCCACAGCCAGGCATCCAATTCACACCTGAGCATCGAGAAGGGTTTCACCAGGATGAATCTCATGAATCCATTCAGAAGTCTCCCAAAAGTTCTAGCGAGTGGTTGGATCGTAACTCTCAACAGGTTCAGCCACATATGCGTTTGGACAACACATGGACCAGTCAAAGCAGTAAACCAGAAGGTAAGAATGTTCATTTTCAATCCTCTAATGGAAATGATGCTAATTTTCGTTTCCCTGATATTGTGGGTGATTGTTGAACAGGTGATATTAACGAAGGCATGTACAATAGGAACTCTGAGAACCATATGTGGAATAGGGATGGTGATTCCAGGGTAACTTCATTTTCCAGATCAACTGGACAATTGGAGCAAGTACATTTTGGTTCAGAGAATATTCTTAGGAACAGAGAAAATTCCAATATTTTTAACTTTCATTCCCTGCAAAATTCACACATGACTAATGTCCATCAGGAAACCAGTCACCAAGTCCAAGATAATAATAAGCTTGATTACGGGAAACATTTTATATCTAGCAACAAGGAGGATAATGAGGGCATTGGAGAAAAACATCATCAAATGAGTAACAGCTCTCATGTTATGCAAAACTCTTATGGGAGGGAAGGTGGAACATATGAGCAGCAGCAAAATTGCTACCAGAGGGACAACTCGTATGGCCGGAAATCAGAGGATTCTAGCGGCATGCGTTTGACTGCACAAACAAGGTAGTTTGCTTAAGAATAATGAGGGATTGAAAGTTCCGAATGGCTAATATTTCTTTTGAATACTAATGAACATTAAACATTCTCTCTGCAGCCTTCCTTATTATTTTCCATACGTATTCGCATTCGTTAGCATATGAAATTAAACATTCTCTCTGCAGCCTTCCTTATTATTTACCTTATGTATGGTAGTATATGGGCATTAAACATTCTCTCTTCTATTTTGTATATTCTCGTGGAATCTTTAGATGGCTTAACCACAACAGTCAAAATATACTTCATCTTCTTAGCAGGGTTGATCAGTTGAAGGAGAATAGTTCTATCGCACAGTTTGGCCATCCTGGATTTAACCCACTATCTGAGGTAACTGAGGCAAAAACTCCTGGAGCTTCTGTTTCTCATATCTACAATCAGTCTTCTGCTTCTCAAGGTTTTGCTTTGAAATTGGCTTCTCCATCTCAACGACAATCCATTTCAAACACTCTTTTCTCTTCTCAGGGTATGATCCATCCAGCTAGTAATCCAAATCAAATGCAAATGGATTCTAATTTAAGAGGGAAAAATCAGACCTGGTCCACTCTGTCCCCTTCTCAACCTTTGCCCCAATCACATGAATCATCACCGAGATCCCGTTGGGATGATAAATTTGGTATCGGGGGACAATCGAGCAGCCCTACGTCTTATAAGCATGGAAACTCTATTGCAGAAAGCACATCCAGTCCTACATTTTCAAGGAATCAGCTTCAAACACAACATCTGTTTAATGTACCTGGTCCATCTAATCAAACAACATTACCTGGTTCTTCTGCAAAGCATGCACCTTCCAACCTTGCTCTATCTCAAGATACTTCTCAGCAAATTTTTGTCAACTCTGGTGGTCAACAATTCCCTGTTCTTGAAGCTGTTCCAGTTTCTCAGCCTCCTTTTATGTCAGGCATGCCTGCACGGGGTGGAGTATCAGTGAAGCCGCAGAGTTTGTGGACAAATAACCAAAGCCAGCAACATCTTTCTGGCATGGAAACTACTTCGTTGGCTTCAAAGGAGCTAAATGGTCTAAATACCCAGGACAGTGGATATAGGTCATCTGAATTTGGCCATTCCCATACGAGTTTACAAGGATTCAATTCTGCACAAGAGAAACAGGAGGAAGAGAGGATGTTTGATGCTTCACAGACAGGGGTAAGGAATGTCTCCGATCCTAGTGATTTTGCCTCTGGTACATTGTTGAATCATTCGCACCTGCAGGATCTTGGTGGAATACATCATAGTGACAGCAATGGCCTGGCTCCCTCTGCAAGAAATCTTGGATTTCTTGGCCATGCTTTAAAACATTCACATGGATTTCGTCATGACCACTCCCGGCTGCACCAAGTGCAGGGTACGAAGAATGAAGAGGCTGATCCAAGTAGGAGGGATCTGGATGTACAACAGGTAACTGCTATGGCAGGACAGCAGTCAATTTATGGTCATAACAAGGATGGTGAACTGAATTCTCCATCAGCTCACAAGTTATCGCCACTTGGAAATTCCAACGCAACAAATTTCCTGACGGATGCAAGAGAAGGTCTAAGTGTAAAAACTTCTTCAGAATCTGCCTTCCAAGCCCAAGGCATGGTTGCATTTGGTGAAAGTGATTCTCAGAGTCCATCTATTGGCAATGATGTGTTACCTAATTATGCTGAAACTTCTCAGCCCAATCTAAGCATGGCATCGAACTGGTTTAAACAGTATGGGACCTTCAGAAATGGGCAGATGCAACCAACGTATGATGCAAGGCTTGCTAGGTCTTCTGCAGGGCAGACCTCGCTTGTGAAGCCTTCGCAAAGCCTAAACATACATTCTTCTGTGGAACAGATAGATGCTTCTGAGGCTAACAGAGTATGGCCAAGTACAGCTACCAATTTGGTAACAAGCGAACCCTTTGTAGCCCCTTATGTGTTACCTTCAGAAGTCATTGATGAAACTATGGCGATCGTGAGACCAAAGAAACGCAAAATTGAAACATCAGAGCTTCTACCATGGCACAAAGTGACAGAAGGTTCCAAAAGGGTTCAAGATGTCAGGTATTTACTATTGCTCCCCGTTTATTTTCTTTATGTCAAATTTGGCATGTAGAAGATGAGGTATTCCTTTGTTCACGAAAGTGCACAGCTAATCCTCAGGTCGTTTATGCTGGTTCGTTAACTTTTGGATTGCATTTTTTATGCAGTCTGGCAGAGCAAGAATGGGCCTTGTCATGCAATCGGCTGACTGAGAAAGTGAGCTTCTAGTTAAATGGGTCACACCAGCAATTCATTCTACTTTAAAAAAAATCCCAGGTACTTTGGATCCAGGTGTTTATGTATTATTCATTTTTAATGGCAGGTTGGACATGAGTTTGAAATGATTGAAGATGGACGTCCAATCCTTCGATCTAAGAGAAGGCTTATCTTCACAACACAGTTTCTGCAGCAATTGCTCGGCCCTGCACCAGCATCCATTCTCTCAGCAGACGCTGCTTTGTACTATGATAGTGTGACATATTTTGTTGCTAAATTATCATTAGGGGATGCGTGCACCCTGACCTGCAGCAGCAGTACTGATGCGCCACTGAACGACAGTAATACGTAAGTCACGTTTCATGGTTTTTTGAGAGAACCAGAGAGATTGTAAATTTGAAGTTTATAAAAAGTTCTTGTGCTTCAAGTTGTATGGTTCGAGGTTTGGCCTTCTAAGAATTAATTTCTCTGCAATTGTTTTGTAGGATTGGGGAAAAGCCTAAAGTTTCTGAAAATACTGAAATGCAGTATTTATCAAAAGCTGTGGAAGATTTCACTAATAGATCGAAGAAGCTGGAAAATGACCTACTGAGGTATGCCAAAGTTTTTTGTTCAGGAATTGTTTTTGACATTTCTAGTAACTACACTCTCATTCAGTCTTATTCGGGAACAAAAGGTAGAAAAATGTTTCTTGCAACTGACCGTAAGCAGTTGGACTAAGGCTCAGTTGAGTATGCTTTTTCCTTAATAACCAGATCTGCAACTCTGCTAGAAGTTTACATGGGGGGTACTCATACATTTTTCCAAATTTTGGTATAGTCACATATATTAGTTATTGTCAGAAATCAGCTACTTACCCTGTTCCCAATGGTAAAAAAAAGGTTCTTTTGAATTCAGAACTACATGTCTTTTAGAAAGTGCGAAAATTGGGTAATCCTTAGAATTATGCCTTGCAAATCTGTCAGAATTCGGCCATCTAGTTCAATTTCTTTTGTATCATGATGTCTTTTAATGATGCAGGTTAGACAAGGTTTCAATTTTAGACTTAAGACTAGAATGCCAGGAGTTGGAAAGATTTTCGGTCATCAACCGGTTTGCCAGGTTCCATATCCCCCAAACAGCTACGTCTGGGACCACTTCTTCATCCGGTACAGTTCCAACTGCACCAAAACCATTCCCCCAACGATATGTCACTGGACAGCCGCTGCCAAGACATCTACCAGAGGGTGTTCATTGTCTGTCACTATGATTATGAATTGATTGCTCCTTCCCCCTGAATGCTCTCCCCTTTTCATCCATTTGCATTCCAGATCCCGCTCATGCACCTGTTTATGATCACTTTTTACTGACACATATGCTAGCCTAGCACAGAAGAAAGAAGATTGAAAAAATGGAATGCAGGAAGTCAACCCCAAGTAAGGAAAGCTGCTCGTTCATTTTTGAACCAACACCTATTGTTGTCATTTTTGGGAAAGTACATATTGTTCTCTTGTATATTTTGAAGAAGTTGCAAAGGAGAATAGGTAGAGTGCCTGAAGCAGCAGGAGGATGGTCGTTGGTATGAATGTGTCTCTTAGTGGCCCTAAGTTGTTGCATAAATTAGTTTTTAATCTAGCCATACCTAATTTATACAAGAATATCCAGTAGCTACGAGCACTGTCACTATCGTATTTCCTCTCTTTTTCCCCTCCTCCGCGTTTTTCGCCCTTTTAACAGGTCGTTTCTGCATGAAGCTGTGCTGGCCGAACCCAGAAGAGAGAGTTGGGATGTTGAAGATGAAAAACAGTTAAGTTAGTTAGGAAAAATTGAATAATATTATGAAGGTTGTAATTTTATGATCCAACAGATGCTTTGCTTACTCTGCAAACACTCCACCTCCAAAAACATGGGTGAGTTTTTATTTTTTATTTTATTCCTGCCATTAATGATAATATCCTTTGTTTTTTTCTGATTGGTCACGTGTAAATGCTGGAACGTTTGCCTTTGGATTTTTGTAAGGGGGAGCACATAAGATCTATCTGAAAAGGTTACCGAAGCTTCCAACTCCATTGGAACTTTGAAAACCGTTTGTTTGTCTTTTGTTGTCGTCTTGAAAAGTACAAGGTTTCAGATTCAAGACATTGATTCTGTGTCCCCTCCAAATGGAGTAAAAGACAAGGAAATGCTTCATTTGATAGGACAAAAAGGGGTTTGGAATTCATGGGATCCGATAAGTACTTTCGTTGTCTGTCTGCATCAGCAGAGCAGCATCTGATCCGTTCATGATCCACCGAAGTTTTTTTATTTATTTTTTGATTCTTTTGACAAAAATGATGATAAAATTCTGTGGTGTTACTTGACAGCTGACAACATCACGGATTTGGTGTTTGTTTTTCTGGAAAAGCACTATAGTTTTCACCATCATTTTCTGTTGTCCACGTGGGCTTGGAACATGGGATTTTTGCCACGTGGAATATGGGACCTGAATCACCAAGGTCCCTGTCCTTGTCCTGGTTAGCCAGACCTAGATTGCTCATGGAATTGGGGATGGATAATTCCTGGGGCAGTGTTCTTTGCAGCCATACATTTGCTCTTACATTACATACAAACAATCATTTTAGACCGATATTTTAATCCAAATTTAAACTGTAAGAGCAAATGACGGAGTTTCTCTCAAGCTTAATTTGTTCGGGAGAAAGTCTCTTTTAAAAATGGCATTTTTGGTCCAATTAAAAATCACGTAGGAACATGTTTTGTTTCCACTTTTGATGCAGTAATTGGTGATTCAACTGGAAGATTTAGGTAAGTGAGTTTTACTGGGGCAAACTTAGAAGAACAGTAATCGGAGAATCAATACCAATCAACCTTCATGAGGAAGGTTACTTCCTGAGGAAGTATCAGACCTGCACGAGCAAGTATCAAATCAAACCTTCAGGAGGAAGGGGAAGGTTTACTTCTTGTGGCTGTTAGTCAATGGTGACGTGGCCCAATGAAAGCCACAGGACAAATATCCTCAGCCCACTAACTTTCTAGCTTTGTCAAAGAATCCAAGGGTCTTCCTTCAACTGTCTATGTGGCAGTAGTGGGTCCCAGTGAGAACAAATGAAGGTGTAATGTAAGGACCTCCTTTATTATACTTGTTAGGAAAGTTTTGGGATAAATATAAACTTCATTTGCTCCTATAAATATCGCACATCCAGGCTGGCTAGTCTTCTTAATCGTAACCCCAAATTCTCGCACTGTAAAACATAAACTAGTAACTGCACAGTATGCACATTCACTACCACAACTAAAGCTAGCTAATGCCTCTCTCTCTCTCTCTCTCTCTCTCTCTCTCTCTCTCACACACACACACACACACACACACACACTCTCTCTCTCTCTCTCTCTCTGAAAAATCATGGAAATTGAGTTCTGTGTGGATTGCAAGGAACCCAGAGAAGTTGTGATCGACCACCAGTCGGGTGACACAGTCTGCACCGACTGTGGTTTGGTTCTTGGAGACCACTGCGTCGATGTCACCCCCAAGCGGCGAAAGTTTCATGATCAGAACCCCGGGGAAGACCGAAGTCGCGTGGGCGCTTCCTTGGATCCTTTGCTGGATAATGGTGTTCTTACCACTTGTAACTCCAAAGAAAGGAAGCAAAACAAGAAGAAGGATAATGTCGATGGCATTGCTCCACCTAGTAACCAGTTGAACAACGCAGTGTCAAACCCCCAAAAGTCTCTCGCAAAAGCTACCAAATACCTCGAATCCATGGCTTGTTGGCTAGACAAACATGGCCTTCCCGATGAGGTTCTACATGATGCTGAAGTGTTATACAAGAAGGCCGTTGATAAGAAGATTCGTAGTGGGAGAAAGTTTAGTAGGGGGAGAAAGTTTGAGGTTATGGTGGCCGCTTGCCTCTTTCTTGCTTGCCAAGAAAACAATAACTCGCGAACACCCAAAGAAATCGCCAAGGCTGCCAACGGACCTTCTAGGAAAGAAATTAACAAAATGGTAAAAGTCTTGGAGAAAGAGCTAGAGATCCGTGTTAGAGTTTGATATTTGGATTAGTTTATATTTTACAGAGTTTTGTTGTAATTTTCACTAAGAAATTGAAGTTAAAGATGTATTTAATTGAGATTTTGAGAAAGTGCTAACGATTGATGTGGGGAGAGTAAGTGCAAGCGAAAGGGAAATATTTTTAAATAATAATTTTTGCTTCACCGTTAGATTTAATCCAGCGGGGGTTGATCGTGAGTTTTCCTGGTCCAGGAGAACAAGACTGCCAATTTTTTATGTTAATTTTTTTTTCAATATGCCGAAAAACCACAATTATCATAATAGTGAATATTTGAACAATTTTTTTTTAACTATTTGTTTTGTAATACGTGAAGTATCGGACGGTATTATTTGTTCTCTTGCGTCCATGTATTTCTGCCTGGACCAGGGTCCTCTCCTGGGCAGATGGAGAGGATCCTCCTGACCAAGCCCATCTGACCGTTTATTTTTTATCCAACGGCTATAAATAGGAGGTTCCTCTAAAGTTATAATAATTATAGCCGTTGAATAAAAAACTAAATGGCCTGATGGGCCTGGTCAGGAGGATCCTTTCCATGCTCAGGAGAGGATCCTGATCCTTTCTGCCTCGTGGAATGTGGACCCCAGTCGACACGGTTCTACACCTTTAGGAATCCTTTTCCCTTTGCGTGTACTGCACGCCGTGTAGTATTTGAATTTGAAATAGTCGGTCACATTGTAGTCGGTTAACTGAAGCTTTTTCTCTATAAATATGGCATACCCTGGCTCTACATCCCACAATACAAAACATAAGTTATTCCGCAAATCTCTCTCTCTCTCTCTCTGAAAATCATGGAAGCTAAAGAGTTCTGTAGGGACTGCAAGCAAGAGACAGACGTCGTGTCCGACCACAGGTCGGGTGACACAATCTGCACCGTCTGTGGTTTGATCCTCGAAGCCCGCTACATCGATGAAACCGCCGAGTGGCGAAATTTTGCCGATCAGAACCCTGAAGAAGACCGGACTCGCGTCGGGAAAGCCTCCGATCCGTTGCTGGATAATGGTGTTCTTTCCACTTGTATATTCAAAGAAAAGAAGAAAAACAACAAGAAGGGTACTGATGCCAATGGTAATTTTCCTCCTAATAAATGGACCAATAGGGCTGTAAACCCTAGCAATTCTCTCCTAAAACCTTTCAAGTACCTCGAAGAGATGGCCGACCGGCTAGACATATACGAAGGCGTTCCGAAATGCATACTGGATCATGCCAAAGGTTTATACAAGAAGGCCGATGATAAGAACTTCTGTAAGGGGAGAAATTCTAACCCCATAATGGCTGCTTGCCTCTTGCTTGCGTTTGAAGAAAGCCAAAATACGCGAACACTAAAGGATATCACCATGGTTGCCAATGGGCCATCTAAAAAAGAAATCAGCAAGATGAAAGAAGAGTTGAAGAGAAGACTAGGGATTGCTTCCAAGATCAAAAGCGCCATGGACCTTTGGCCGCGACATTGCTCGAATCTTGGTATGAGTAGTAAAGATAAGAAGGCTGTGGAAGGAGCCCTGAAGAATTTGGCAAATTTTGATATTAGGAGAAACCCTAATTCTGTTGTGGCAGCGGTTATGTACATGGTAGTTCAGCTTTCTAATGGGAATAACTGTTCTGTTCAAGGTATTTTAAACTCTTTCTAGTATGCTTATTTATGCATGTTTTATAGCAATTAAGCTTGCATGGATCTTTAATTTATATATGATTAACTTCTTAATCTTAGTAATTAAGAAGCATATATTGAACTTAATTACGGGGGAAGATGGGTAGGACGATGGTTAGACTAGGCTAGAGATTCAGGATTCGATACCTTCCTTATCGTTTCATTAGGGAGTAGAACATTATGATTTTTGTACAGTGCTAATAACATCTCCCCGTTGATTAATAAATGTCGGTTTTTGTTGTACTTTGAGATTAATTAGGTCTGTATATTTGATTATTTCTGTAATCCATCTTACAATCATCCTAATTAATCATCCTTGATTTGTCTGCATGGATTTGATATAAACTATGTGGATCTGCAGAAGTCTCAAAAGCAGCTGATGGTGTTGCTGTAGGGACAACTAAAAAGACATACAAGGATATTTATCCCTATGCTTCACAGATAATACCAACCTGGTTTTGCAGGTTGGAGGACCTCAAGAAACTTATCACTCCTTGAACGTCTAAGGCACAACACTGCAATTCCTAATTCCTGATCCTTCCAGCTTATATATGGAGTTCGCTGGGATGATTAATTTGGCTTTCCCCTCTCAACTAGTTGTGGGATTATGATTTGACTAATTGTCAAATTTTGAAGTCAGATTTTGAACTGGTGTCTGAAATTTGTGGCATGATCGCTTATGCCAACTTGTTCTTCAAACATTCTTTTCCTCCTCACAAATCGGTGTGCTTTTGAATGCAATTACTGGTGTGGGTTGCACATCGTTTGACACCAAAGAGGGAAAGGAATTTTGGAGGAACAGAGTTACAAAACTTAAAATTGTGAATTAACTAAAAAATGGTTGTAATCTTGGATTAGAAAAACTAAATACGAAGAAGGAAAACACACGAGTTCAAGAACAACTTTCGGCAAGAAGAGGCAACAAGTCAGCTTTGAATATTTGTTGGTCGGTCAAGTGCGCGTCCGAAAGAATGATTTAAGGAGGACTTTTTTCGTAAGTATCCTTTGTTAATTCGACCTCCATTTTCCAGTAGAGATAGGGTTTGAAACCTACAGAAAGGTCAAGTTTGGAGGAGTTGCAATTTGATTCTTCTACGTATTATTAATCAATGTGAGACTTTCTCGAAGTGGAGAAATTCTTTTTCTCTCTTTATCGAATTTGACATTTGTTGACATTTCTATCCCGTTTCTCGCTGCGTCAGAAGACGAGATGGGAAGGGAGTGGATTTGGAGCATAGCTAATCCCCACCATGCCATCCCAGTTTCTGTTGGCCCAAACAGTTTCCGGGAACCAACCCAGAGTTTCAAAAGTATGTCCCAAGCCCCGTTTCAAAAGTTCAAGCTTTCAATAATTCCACTAGCATATGAAAAGGGCTTATTCTTAGCTACGCTTCCTGAAACTCTATTTTGATCTCACTCTATTCCTGTCACTCAAAAATCATCACTTTACTCTTTGAAACTCAAAATTCGTTTCACTTTGACTTGTGAACTCTCTTCTCCCTAAAACTTATAGTTTGCCTCCTAAAACGTATTTGAGACCCAACACACAATAAGACTATGTCACATGTGCAATAAATTCGATTGTAAATCTTCATTATGCGTTGACATTGAGCAATCGGAGAATGTTAAGTTTAAAAGAAATTGAAGAGATGATAAAAATAAAAAAGAAATTGATTAGCCTGGCGGCCTCAAATCAAACCCACATAAGAAATTAACAAATTTAAGGCAATGTTGAGCCAATTTTAAGTTTTATAGAGATGACTATTAAGTTTTAAGGGGCAAAATGGAAACAAAATCAACTTTCAGAGGCTAAGTGAAGCAAACTTTGAATTTCAGGGAGTAAAGTGACGACTTTTGAATTATAGGAAGTAAAGCGAGATTAAAATCGAGTTCCAGGGGGCGTAACTAAAAATAAATAAATTCATTAGGAAGAGATGGCAATTTAGATAGAAAAAAAAAGGGAAGAAAACAAATAAATCCACAGCATACCTCAGCATAATTCAAAAAGTATGTAAACCAGTAAAGTAACAACAAAAGAAAAGGACAATAATGAATTTAATTACCATTAACAAGGACAATGATGCAACAATAGAAAATGGTAGTGATTAGGTTTAGTTTTTTTTGGTCGAAAGATTAGGTTTAGTTTTGTTGTTGATTCCAACTAATATCAAGACAAATTCTTGATGTTTTGGTCCATACATCCAACCTCTCTATAAAAGTGATACAAACTTGAGATTGAATTTCAACAACATATGTGAGTTAGATCAGTTAATCAAGGTAGTGTGTCTGTCTCCTTACACCTAAGTTTGAATTTTTCTTCCTATAAATTAAGCTACTTTAGATATCGTTGTGTTCAAAAGAAAAAACTAGCAAAGAAAATAAAAGAGGGAGAAATGGTCAATCTACATGTTTTGGTGATTCCTTATCCAGCACAAGGCCATGTAATTCCTTTGTTTGAGCTTTCAAGATGCCTTGTAAATCACGGCATCGAGGTCACGTTTGTAGATACAGAGCATGTTCACATGCAAATGAAAAATGCACTGGCAGTGGAGGATGAAATAGGGAGTAAAATTCATCATGTATTTGTTTCTGATGGGTTAGAATCCTTGGAAGATAGGAAAATACCAGGGAAGTTTTCTGCAGCAATCATGCAGGTTATGCCCGGAAAGTTCAAGGAGCTTATCAAAGAGATTAACGGATCAAATGGGGATCAGATCACTTGTGTTCTTGCTGATCAGAGTCTTGGATGGGCCCTGGACATTGCCGAGTAGAAGGCGATCAAGCGCGCTGCCTTCTGCCCGGCAGCAGCTGCACTCTTGGTGCTTGGATTTAGCATCCCAAAGCTTATTGATGAGGGAATTGTTGCCAATGATGGTGAGGATTACACAACATACCACACAAAAGCCACAAATCAAATAAGTATACATTCAAAATAAGATTGTCAGAATGAGAAAAACAGATGAGAACTAAAATTAGCACAAAGCAAATGAGGTGTACAACCCTCCAACTTTCTAAATTGACCAAGTCAAAAAACTTTGTAGCAGAACATTGAGAAAGGATGGAACAAAGAGATCTATTGTGATGTAATAGTCTGTGATGCATAGTAAGTTGAGTTAAATGAAAAAATACCATTCCTAAAAACAAAAAATAGACATCTAAACCTGCTGTCCATACTGGTTGTTAGAAAGTTTCAAACAGAGTATAGAGATGTAATTTTGTTTTTATAAAAGTTAAGAAAACTTAACAAAATTTTAAAATGGATAGACAAATACGTCAGTAATGGTTGATTTGGTGGCTTCTGTGTGAATGAAAGGTTTGATCTGTATGCTTGTGTTGGATCTGCATGCATATGAAAAATAAAATTAAAAAGTGCATCACACAAATACAGAAGCAACCAAGAAATGGAAAAACAACCTAGCAACATAGAGATATTCGAATGATGTCAAATGGAAAAAGACCTGAAGGTGATTTGGTGAGAAGCAATTAGTGGGAAAGTACGAAGAAACACACAATGAGCACAGTGCAACCCCTTTATTTATAAAGACACAAATTTGACCTTAACAGTGAACTCAACAGTAAACTAAACAGCCTAAACTCTCAAATTTAAAAACAATAAACTTAAAAAGGAGCTTCAATTTTGTTTACCTATAAGCAAAGGGAATAAAAATATTTGAAAAACAAAAATATCAAGACAGTGTAGTCCCTTAATTCACAAAGAGCAAGAGCAAACTCAAATAGTTAACTAAATAATTTAAAAATATGTGTGACACCTTTAATGAAGCTTACTGGCTATGTGCAATGGAGCACCACAAATTACATGATCAAATTCAATATTCAATCTTATACACCTGGTTTGAATGAGAAACGCATCCTATTCAAGGATGACAATCTAATTATGCCAAAAAACATGTTGTGTTTCTTGTAAAAGCTTATGTGAACTATTAAAAGAGTATATGAAACTCACTAACATGGAGTTGTGGTTAACTGCAAACTTTGAGAATTCAACGTGCTCAATCATGTACACACAATAAAATGTGGTCAATTATGGCAATCTCATTCATTTTATTGCTATCATATCAAAAATATCAGTCCATTGTTTGATCATGTTCAAAATCAAAGGCACTAAATATGGTAAAAGATTGCTTAAAGTTCACAACATTTTCTTCATCCAAAATATTATAGATTGGAGGGCCCAATTATTATATTTATTAGTCATCTTGAAAATGACACATAGAGAAGAGAGCGTAGGTCGTTCCCTTTATTTGAAAGAAAACTCCTCAGAATATTGTTTTCCAGATCAACCCTTTTTCTGTGTTTTTTAAGAAACCCTGGAATAATTTTTTTGTCGAATGCAACTTATTAGAAAGGCAGTGAAGTGTTGAAATGGCCTAAAAATTCCAAAAAAAGGTATATTAGTTTATATGACATTTGAAAAAAAATAACCAATTATAATCGATGAGTGCATGAGCGTAAGCTTTATACAAAAAGCAAAGACTTTGTATTATTTCAATTGAATTATTAAATTGTGTTTGTTTTTCTTTTCAAACTTTTGTAAAATAAGAAAGTTAAAGGAAACATGTAGTGGTAAATATTTAGTGGTGGAATTTGTAAGAAAAGAAGACTGGCTAATTGGCAATTGCATCAGCTTGGACGCTGATTCGATTACTTAGTCTCGAGGGGAATTTAAATACCTTTCCAGTTTCCACAATTTTTCTTTTTGCAAAGCACAATAATGGAAGGCTCTCACTTTATCTTATGGTCTAGCTGAAGATTTGGGAGTTTTCTTCGTGGAAAGGGTTTCAAGTTGGAGAAAATTGTTACTATTAAGTTAAACCAAAGTTGGGAAAGATACACCAATTGACAGAAACCAGTCATAAACATCATCAGGAAGCAATTTGTATAAACTTTACATTCCTCACTCAAACAATAAAGATAATAAAAAAACAACAATACCTTTTATTCCATTACATATACATGTACATACAAACAAAGATGCATACATACATATGTACATACACAGGCATATATGCACACATATACATATAGCTATACAGATAGCTATACATATATTTAGATATATACTTAGGTATATATTGATACATATACTTGCACATACATCTATACACAAACATACAACAAATTTTGATGACCACAATCAAAGCAACAACAAAAAAACCAAAAGCAAAAATTCAATGCTTTAAGCAGAAAAAGTTAAGTTTGGTTGTTAAACTCATTCATAAAATGTAGTCAAGTATTCATAAATCAATCATTGTTGTATCAACAAAAAATTAGAAGGAAAACTTTGTATAAACAAAATTTAAAATGGATAGATAGATACCTCACTAATGGTCTGTGTTTGTACCATACTTGACCAATCCCGAAACTACCGAGCACCGGCCAACGCTATACTGTCAAGGACCCAGAAGAGTTCCCCTCCGACCAGGAGGCCAATCACTACTCGACACGTGTCAAGATTAGAAGCCAATCAGAGCGCAGCACGTGTCAACATCAAGAACCAATCATAACATGACACATGTCAATGTGACAAAGCTACAAGTTTTTCTATAAATAGGGGTCATCCCCCCACAATATTGCCTAATGCCATTTTGTGTTAAATCATTCACAAGAACTCACTAAATTGAGAGCTTGATCCTTTGTACTTGTGTAAGCCCTTCACTACTAATAAGAACTCCTCTACTCCGTGGACGTAGCCAATCTGGGTGAACCACGTACATCCTGTGTTTGCTTCTCTGTCTCTATTCATTTACGTACTTATCCTCACTAGTGATTGAAGCAACCAAGCAACCAAGCGAAGGTCACAAAACCTGACACTTTCTGTTGTACCAAAGTCTTCGCTGATTTTGTGCATCAACATTTGGCGCCGTCTGTGGGAAACGACACTTATTCCTACTCTCTTCAGCTGTGTCAAGCTGGTTTCTATCATTCGTACACTTTCTTTTGACCAGGCATCCCTCTCCAGCATGGGAAGCGAAGGAAGCCACAGCACACAGAATGACATCCCCCTTGCACATAGTGCGAAACAACGAAAGAAGGAAGGAAAACGAGTTATTCTTCAAGCTAAAGTCGATGAGTTGGAAGCTCAGAACAACAAAATAGCAATGAGGAATGAGGTCCTCCAGGAGCAATATGAGAAGCTCTTCGAGACACTCCACGAAGCTAGGCAAGCTCAGACACGCGAGCTTGTTGCCCCCGTGGAAGTCAACCATCAACTGGGTGCCCTCCAACATGGAGGGTCACATGCATTCGACATAGATATCCCTGATAGGGAACAGATTACCCCTCGACTTGATAATCAACATGAGGCTTCTCTTAACCCAGTTGCTTCGACCCGAACCATGAGAAGTGGAGGGAGACACCTCTTTGCTGAAGGGGCAGAAGGATCGAAAGCCGTCTTTCGCGATTGTCGGGATTTCCTGAAGCAACGTTGAGAGAATTCCATCCATATAAGCTCAAAGATTAATGACCCAAGGATTTCTGAGAGACTCGGTCCCCTGCCACGGCCCAAGCCGGCCACCAATTTGGGGAAGGGGCAACAAGTCCCAGAGAGACATGAGGGTACAGGGGACTCAGAGGTGTTCCGACAGACATACCCTGGAAGCCAGTACAGCGAGTCCAGGGAAAAATCACATCCCCTTGATCAAACCTTCCTAATTCCAAGAGGAGATGGAGATTTACGAAAGAAAGCTCCAGTGACACATAACTCCGCTCAGGACCCCCTTGTCCTACAACTTCTTGAGGAAGTAAACAAGTTGAAGGCTGAACGTCAGGCTGAAATACCTGACTGGAACCAACCCAGGCCTGGCCCTCTTACAAGGAGGATCCTCAACACCCCCCTTCAAGCAAAGACAAAGCAAAAGCTTGGCTTGCAACTTTATACTGGAAAAGAGGACCCGATTGAGCACCTTAACCTCTTTGAGTCCACCATGGCATACCGGATGCACACCGACGAAGAGCGATGTCTTCTCTTCCCCTCCACCCTCTCTGGCGGAGCTCTAAATTGGTATTGTCGTCTTACACCTGAGACGGTAGACTCATTTGAGGAATTGAGGAAACTATTTGTTTCCCAACACATTTTCCAAACCGATCGCTTGCACTCTGCAGATGACCTGTACACTATCCGCCAGAAGCCAGACGAGTCATTACGTATGTATGCTGGCCGCTTCAGCCATGAATACTCCCGGTGTGCCGAGGCAGACGACAAGACTGCCCTCAAAGCCTTCACAGCAGGCCTACGTGATTGTTTATTTAAATACATGATCAATGCCAATACTTGGAAGACTTACTCTGAGGTGATGGCGCAGGCTTATAACCATGCCTCCGCCGAGGCAAAGACATATCAGGAGAAACCCCCTACAACCATCCTTTATCAACAAGTGGGAGGTGGAAGCCAGACTCACCTAAATGAGAAGACCTCGACTTTCCAAACAGCAGTGGCACCTCCCCATGCCTTGCATAATGCTTCGCCGAATCAACAGACATATCAATTTCAAGGCAAGAGGAAGGATTTCCATCCTCACCACTCTCATTTCAGTAAAAAGAGTAAGGGACACTATCCCGATAACCAAGGGTATCGCCACAATAACGCTCGCCCCCAGGCAGTCAATGCAGTGGGTCAAACCCGCGTCAAGATACCCCCTACCCCAAGGTATGAGACATACACGCCCTTGAATGCCACATGCGCGGCCATTTACCCCAGCATAGCTCACCTGATACCAAAGCCAAAGCCGAGGCACCCAGATTACACGCCCCCGAATAACGCGGGCATGTTTTGTTGCTACCATGAGCATAACGGCCATGATAGCGAGAAATGTATCATCCTCCGTGATCGTATTGAAGCTTTGGCACGAGAAGGAAAAATTGATCAATTCCTCCTTCACCCTCAAAGGGATAACCGTAACCAACGCCAGGTGAATGTCATATATTCCATAAGCGGCGGCACACCCATATCTGAATCTTCCAATAGGGCCATGAAAAACAGTGAACGAATTCTGAGGCCTGGTCACCAAGTGTTTCACGTGGAAGACATCAGGGGAGGGAAGTATCAAAAGCCTAACTGGGATCCGATATGTTTCTACCCTGAGGAAGAAAGAGGCATCATCTACCCTCATAACGACCCATTGATCGTGGAGGCTCACATAGCCAACTTTGATGTTCGACGAATCCTCGTAGACACAGGGGCTTCGGTCAATATCATGTTTGCCGAAGCTTTCAGGGCACTCAGTGTAGCTGAACACTTGCTCGATCGCTCGATTTCTCCTCTGATAAGCTTCTCCGGTGATATCGTGCAACCCTTAGGGAGCATACATTTACCCTTTACTATTGGTACAGGCCCTTACACGGCTACCATTACCACTAACTTCCTAGTGGTTGACTGCCCAACGGCATACAATGTCATCTTTGGGCGCACAGGCATCAATGATCTCAAGGCTATGGTATCCACGCATATGCTGTTGATGAAATTTCCAACCCTCCATGGCAACGGCTACATCAGAGGAGATCAGCTTAGTGCACGATCATGTTACAACACTTCAGTTAAGCAACAACACTTGCCCGGACCCAAGGAAACCCTGTCTGTACATGACCAAGTCACAAAGACCAGCCTAGATGAAGCGAACTTGGATCTTCCTGATAGCAACAATCAACCCGATGATCCTCGAGATGACTCTTTCACCCAGCAAGCCCAACCTGCTGAAGAGTTGGAGAAGGTACCTATCTCAAGAGATTATCCAGATCGCATGGTGAAGATTGGCACCACATTGTCACCACCCCTTCGGTTAGCATTGATATCTTTTTTGAAAGAGAACACTGAAGTCTTCGCCTGGTCATACGAGGACATGCCAGGCATCTCTCCCGATGTCATCTGTCATCGTTTGAGTATTGACCCCAAGATCAAGCCGGTGAGACAGAAGCGAAGATCTTATGACGCTGAACGATACGAGGCAATGAAAGCAGAAGTTGAAAAACTCAAAGGCATAGGCTTTGTCCGCGAAGTCAATTACCCGACATGGGTAGCAAATGTGGTCCTTGTTAAGAAAAATCCGACCAAAGAAAGTCTTTTGCTTCAAAAGGTCTTGTGGAGAATGTGTGTTGACTACACCGACCTAAACAAAGGGTGTCCGAAAGATAGCTTCCCTCTTCCTCTTATTGACAGACTTATAGACTCTACGGCCGGGTGTGAACTCCTGAGCTTCATGGATGCTTACTCAGGATACAACCAAATCCTCATGAACCCTTCGGATCAAGAACACACAGCCTTCACTACCGACAGAGGACTATACTGCTACAAAGTCATGCCTTTCGGCCTAAAGAATGCAGGAGCGACTTATCAGAGACTAGTCAACTCAATGTTCGCCGAGCAGATTGGGAAGAGCATGGAAGTTTACGTTGATGATATGTTAGTCAAGAGCAAACATGCTGACCAACACATCACCAACCTATATGAAACTTTCACTATTTTGAAGAGGTATCGAATGAGGTTAAACCCCAATAAATGTGCCTTCGGCGTAGGCTCTGGCAAATTCTTAGGTTTCATGATTAGCCAACGAGGCATTGAAGCTAATCCCGAGAAGATCAAAGCAATCCTCGACATGAAGGAACCGGTAACTTCAAAGGACATCCAGAGCCTTACTGGCAAGGTGGCAGCCTTAACCAGGTTCATTTCTAAGGCCACAGACAAATGTGCTCCCTTTTTTAAAGCACTTAAGGGAAGTAGGAAGTACATTACATGGACTGATGAATGTGCCGAGGCATTCAAAAACCTCAAGGAGTACATGAGTAAAGCCCCTCTACTCTCCAAGCCCGAGGTAGGAGACATTCTCATTATCTACCTATCGGTATCAGCTTCAGCCGTAAGTTCCGTTCTCATTCGAAAGTATGGGAATATTGAGCGACCTGTCTACTACGCTAGCAAAGCCTTACAAGATGCGGAGACACGGTACTCTAACATTGAGAAATTGGCTCTGGCATTGGTCATGTCTGCTCGAAAACTCCGCCCTTACTTCCAAGCGCACTCCATCATCGTGCTTACCAATTATCCTCTTCGACAGATACTCCAAAGTCCTGACACTTCAGGGCGAATGATCAAATGGGCAATAGCGTTGGGTGAGTTTGACATCTCCTACCAACCAAAGCCAGCTGAGAAGGGCCAAGCAGTAGCAGATTTCATCGCCGACTTCACATATCCTGTTGACATTGCTTCTACATCTGAAGCAGTAGCTTCATTACCATCGGAAGCTCAGAAAGTAGAATCAACGACCTCAGCATGGAGTCTGTATGTTGATGGCTCATCCAACCAACAGGGCTGTGGAGCGGGACTAGTCTTGACTACGCCCGACAAAGTAGCAATGGAGTATGCTCTTCGTTTCAAATTCAAGGCATCAAACAATGAGGCCGAGTATGAAGCCCTTCTAGCAGGATTACGTTTGGCCAAACACCTCGGGGTTAAACAAATTGATATTTTCAGTGACTCCCAATTAGTGGTCAACCAGGTTACCAACAACTTTGATGCCAAGGACAGCTCCATGGCAGCATATCTTGCGCAAACACAACTTTTGCTCAAGCACTTCCACTACCAGATCACCCAAGTTCCTCGAGCGGCAAACAGTCATGCAGACGCCCTGGCTCGCCTCGCCTCAGCTGTGGAAGACAAGATTGGAAGAAAAATTCATGTCGAACTGTTGGCAACACCAAGCACCATGGCCGCAGAAGTATGCAACTTACAACGGGGGGATAGTTGGATCACCCCGATCTATAATTTCCTTGCTCATGGCACCCTCCCAAATGATAAAGTCCAGGCTAAGCAAATTCGATACAAGTCTACTCGCTACCTGATCATCAATGATCAACTCTATAAGCGAGGTTTTAGCCTGCCATACTTAAGGTGTCTTACGCCTGCCGAGGCGGAAATCGTCCTTCGGGAAATACATGAGGGAGTCTGTGGAGATCATGCTGGATCTCGGTCCCTAGCACACAAGACTTTTCGCCAAGGATATTACTGGCCAACACTCCACCAGGATGCCATCAAAGTATCCCGCTCATGTGACAAATGTCAACGATATGCGGCTATTCCTCATTCCCCTCCAGAGCCTCTTACTCCTATGATCAGCCCTTGGCCCTTCGCCCAGTGGGGACTTGATTTGATCGGCCCAATGCCGGCAGGGAAGGGCAAAGTCTGTTACGCAGTCGTTGCAGTGGACTACTTCACAAAGTGGGCCGAAGTAGAACCCTTGGCAACCATTACTGAGGCAAAGATAGAAGACTTCGTGTGGAAGAACATCCTTTGTAGATTCGGCATTCCCAATGCGATAGTCACTGACAATGGGCGACAGTTTGACAACAAGAAGTTCAGGTTGTTCTGCTCTAAGTTCAACATCAACTTATGCTTTGCCTCTCCAGCTCATCCCCAGTCTAATGGACAAGTTGAGGCCATCAACAAAATAATCAAACGCACTTTGAAAACCAGCTTGGACAAAGCTAAAGGCTGTTGGCCAGAATTTGTACCCCAAGTTCTTTGGTCATATCGCACTTCATATCGGACTTCAACAGGAGAAACTCCATTCTCACTTGCCTTTGGCACAGAGGCGGTTGTCCCTGTTGAGCTCGAGCAAGCAACATTCCGAGTCCAGAACTACATTCAAAGTGAAAATGACAAACAACTCACCCTCAACTTGGATTTAGTCGAGGAACACAGAAACCAAGCTCACTTGAGGAATGTCGCCTACAAGCAGCGCATCTCCAACTATTATGACTCTAGGGTCAAGCCTCGTTCTTTCAAAATAGGAGACTGGGTCTTAAAGAAAAGATTACTCTGCGACAGAGTCCCGAGTGAAGGCACACTTAGTCCAAACTGGGATGGACCGTATGAAGTCATTGGCATCAGTCGCCCTGGCTCTTACACACTTAGAAGCTCCGATGGCAAGACCCTTGGCCATCCATGGAACGCTGATCACTTGAAGTACTACTACAAATAGACTCACGATGTACAAGTGTTGAGCTATAGCCGTTCGGCATCCTATGTAATGAAGGCCATTTGGCAATGAATTCAATAAAGAGGTAATTTAGCCAACTCAGCCCTCACTTTTTTACATTCATAGCAAGCGATGCCGGAACCCTTCTCAATCAGAAAGCAATCTGTCTTCCACAGTCACTACAAAACAAGCAAATGAAGACCGTGTCAAGCGCCAAAAAAAAAAAAAAAAAAAAAAAAAAAACAACTTCATCCAAAAAGCTTCACCCGAAAAGCTTCACCTCCAAAGCTTCACCCACAAAGCTTCACCTAAAAAGCTTCACCCAAAAAGCTTCACCATCAAAGCTTCACCTAAAAAGCTTCACCCAAAAAGCTTCACCTAAAAAGCTTCACCCAAAAAGCTTCACCATCAAAGCTTCACCTAAAAAGCTTCACCCAAAAAGCTTCACCCGAAAAGCTTCACCTAAAAAGCTTCACCCACAAAGCTTCACCTAAAAAGCTTCACCCAACAAGCTTCACCCGAAAAGCTTCACCTCCAAAGCTTCACCCACAAAGCTTCAACACCAAAGCTTCACCTACAAAGCTTCAACACAAAACCTTGCTCCAAATAAACAAATTTTGTTCACAAAACCCAAGATGCCCTTGAACTTGTACAAAAACACTTGGGTAAACATAAACATTTTTTGTTTTACACCCACAAGGGCCCAAAATTTTCCTTCTTATTTATTCACTTATATATGTTCCCAAACATATTATAATAGATCCAACAACAAGCCAAAGTCCCAAATTTCATAATGGACAAAAGTACAAGCAATTCATCAATAATGAAGGTGCTACAAAAATTGGAATCTGCCCCAAAATAGAAATCCAACCCAAGAGACTTTTTCTCTCTCTCCCTCTTCCGCCTCCTTTCATCTATCAAATTTCTGCAACCTCTGCTCTTCTCCAATGAAGCTGAATTTTGGACACCCTATAGTTCTTGAGCATATGAACAACTTTCAAGAAGGAACCATTTCTGTTTGAGCGACGGAAATTAAAGTGTTGAAGCTCCAAACATGATAGTCGGCTTCTTGCAGATTTCGAAGCTGTTGTGATGTTTCGAAGATCTGGAAATATTTAACCGTTAGTTCATCCTGAATTTTTGATATGTTATGAAAGAGTCGATGAGGAACAACTTCAATGAAGAAAGCATACCGATCTGAACAAGAGAAAATGGAGTTTCGAAGCTCACAACAAATCTGACGGGTTGACAGACAAATAATAACCAGTCATTCATCATACCTGAATTTCTTGAGTTATACAGCTCCGAGGGATCTCAAATTTGGATATGTTGTAGTTCACAAGCTGAGGAACAACTTCAATGAAGAAAGCATACCGATCTGAACAAGAGAAAATGGAGTTTCGAAGCTCACAACAAATCTGACGGGTTGACAGAAAAATAATAACCAGTCATTCATCATACCTGAGTTTCTTGAGTTATACAGCTCCGAGGGATCTCCAATTTGGATATGTTGTAGTTCACAAGCTGAGGAACAACTTCAATGAAGAAAGCATACCGATCTGAACAAGATAAAATGGAGTTTCGAAGCTCACAACAAATCTGACGGGTTGACAGAAAAATAATAACCAGTCATTCATCATACCTGAGTTTCTTGAGTTATACAGCTCCGAGGGATCTCAAATTTGGATATGTTGTAGTTCACAAGCTGAGGAACAACTTCAATGAAGAAAGCATGCTGATCTGAGCAAGAGAAAATAGAGTTTCAAAGCTCACAACAAATCTGACGGGTTGACAGACAAATGATAAACAGTCACTCATCATACCTGGATTTCTGGAGTTGTACTGCTCCGATGGCTCTCTAATTTGGATATGTTGTAGTTAAGGAATTAACGAACAACTTTCATGAATACAACTTTGTGATTCGACCTACAGATGATGGTGTTATGTTGAAAAACAATTCCGGTTGTTAGGGGAAATGAAAAACAATTCCACCAAAGAAACATCATTATGATGTTTCATCATTATGGTGTTTTCATCATTATGATGCTTTCATCATTGTGATGCTTCCATCATTGTGATGCTTCCATTATGATGTTAATGCACCAACGGTTACACCTTCTGCAATTCCACTTATTCGGGCCTAGCAACCTTCATCAACAAAATCTATGAAGAAAAAGTCCGGGGCTACCACTTAGAAAACAAAAGAATGAAGTTTTGGTACTTACGACATGGACTATTAGCAAGACACCTCATTCGTCAACTCCCTCGACTAGAGACTTGGGGGACTCCCACCATATGCTACTACGCCTTGGTACTCAAAAGTTCGTGACTACTCAGTGACTTGGATTTTTCAAGTCTCCAACCGAGAAGTTTTCCTCACTCGGGAAATTAAGGGAACACTACCTCAAACTACATGCTTCACTCACAAAGCTTCAACAATACAGGTTTCAACAAAAGCAAAAATTCAAAGAACTTTATGAAGAAGGCTTTGGTGTATTTAACACAATATGTTGAAATGAAGCAAAGCTTATTTATTAATATTTTCGATAAGCCACAAATATGTACATATACATGAGTCAAAATAAACAAACAAAAGGGAGCCTTCACAAAGGTTGCTTAGGGGAAGTCTCAGCAGTCGGTAGAGCCCCAGAAAGAGAAAGCACCGGAGGGTGGTTATCCGGAGCCTCAGTACTTGACAAAACCCCAGAAGGATGAGGCATTGGAGGTTCATCATTTGAAGCTTCATTACCAGGTACAGCCCCAGAGGACGAAGGCAATAAATGCCTTTGGAACAAACCCACAAACCGCTGATGATCAAGTAAAACCTTACCATCAGATTCCTTCATCTGGTCAAGCTTCCTCTTCATGTTTGTAGCATAGTCATGGGCGAGCCGGTGCAACTGCTTATTCTCATGCTTGAGCCCTCTAATCTCCTGTTTGAGACTCATCACTTCAGCAGCCAATGATTCAACTTGGCGGGTTCTAGCAAATAGGCGTTGGGCCATATTAGACACAGAACCTGCACACTGAACACTAAGAGCCAAAGAGTCCTTAACAGCCAACTCATCAGACCGTTTGGAAAGTAGTCTGTTATCTTTGGGAGTGAGAAGGTTCCTGGCCACCACTGCAGCGGTCATATCATTCTTCATCACAGAATCCCCAACGGTAAGAGGACCGGTAGGGGATATGAAGGATGGGCGCCATATGTTGTCTGGAGAAGGCGTGGCTGTCTCTTCTCCAAGGTTCAAGTCAAAACGACGGTCGGAGGGTCCAGACATTTTCAAATGTGTTGAAGAGGGAAGAGGTCAGACAAATCAAGATCTTAGAAGTGCAAGAAATGAGCTTCTACTGGTAGAGATTCAAGTGTGCTGTGGAACTTAATGTCAGCCTCTATAAAAATCTGCACTCGACGGAGCTTCAGAAATCGAAGAGGCATTTGCTTTCTCAAAAGCTGGGCTGCTCAGAGACCACGAGGGCCGATCTCAGAAATCGAAGAGGCGTTTGCTTTCTCAAAAGCTGGGCTGCTCAGAGACCACGAGGGCCGATCTCAGAAATCGAAGAAGCACCTGCTTTTTCAGCCTCGTCAGCACCTGTCACATGCACAATCAGCTTTGCGGAAATTACGGGCACTCTGTCGAAGATTTCTGGTGAAGTAGAAAGCACGTGAATCTTACTGTTCAATCACCGCTCTCCATATGCACCATCAACTCCTCGGGTACCACATATAACTTTGTCAAAGATCTCTGACAAAGTTTAGGCACGAGAATTTCGAAGTTCCAGCTACCCTACTATTACCCATAAGGGTAAAGGAACAGCACCACTGCTTGACAACTGGAAAGTCCCTATGTGTGTCGACCTCCGTGTTTTGCGGCAAGACAGGTTGGCAAGAACGTCCAACCTTTACTCACATTCGAGAAAAGACTCCCAACATAATTACTTTCTAAAAAACCGGAGTAGCACCGCTTTCCGAATCTCGAGAGTCAGATCCTCGACGGGATTGCTTGTTCGAAAACCGAAGAGGCACAACTCTCAGAACTTCGAGAGCCAGATTTCCTTAGATAAAGCTTGTCTGTAATCTTCACACGTAACATCAGCTTTCCAGATACCACATACCACTTTTTCAAAGTGCTCTGACAAAATTAAAACACGTGAAGCTGGCAGCTCCCACTACATTGCTGTGACCAAGAAGGGTAAAGGAATAGCATTACTACTTGTTATTGGGAAATCCCTATATACATTGACCTCCCTCCTCAACGGACAGGCAAACCTGCAAAAATGCTCAACCCTTTCTCGCATTCGAAAAGGCACCCTCAACATAACCTCTCGAAATACTCAGCTTTATTTCCCCCCGATAATGCCTCAGCAAATAAGCCACACCAAGAACAAGAGTATCTCATATCATCAGGGTCGAAAGCAAGAGTATCCCATATCATGCTTTCTCCCTGTCTTTGTCTTTGTCCTTGTCCACACCTGCAGGACAAGGAGAAAGAGAGCAGTCAGTCGGAACCTGAAATCAAACCTCCAATTTGGAACTGACTGCCTGGAGCCTTTGCCTGGTTGCTTACTTAGCATTGCTCTCGAGTACTCATCCTCAACTGCTGTCAAGGTCACGAATTCCACCGGCAAATACCTCATGACAGTTGATCAGATATTGGCTCTTTACACTGAAGCTGCCAAGCGTGGATGAGTCACTATGAAGGAATGTTCTGAAGGACCATTTAAATGCAAAGGTTGCACACCACTTCTGCCATGCAAAAGATTGAAGCAGAAGGTTCAACGGTGAGCTGAAACAGATCACTACAGCACGACACCTTTCCATACCACATTCATTATTCCGTCAACAGCAAAAGTATCACATATCATCAAGGTCGAACATGCTCTAGATTTGATGGACTTGTTTTGACCCTCAAATTTTTGAGTCGGCCTTATACTCTGAAGGGCACCAGAAAACCCTCCAGCACAGTTCAAGAATAAGCCTGTGGAAAGTTACTTCTTCAAAAGCAAAAGTATCTCATATCATCTCTTATCCATTTGCTTCTCCTTATCCTGGCAGTTGAATGAGAGACAATGAGAAGGAGAACAATCAACCGGAAGCCGAAGTCAAACCTCTGATCCTGGGTTGCTTACTTGGAAGTTTGACTGCTTACCTTGTCTGTCACCTCTTTCGGCAGATCTCCTAGCTCGGCGACTTGGGGGACTCCTACTATAGGGTTTGTATCACACTTGACTAAGCCCGAAACTACAACTAAGCTTCAAGTGAAATTGATACATTACCTTGTGCGTCAACATCAGCTAAATACACCATTCCCGGATGGAGGAAAGGTACTTCTAGAGAAGGGCAGATGAAGATCAGACTACACTTCGGTACTTAGAAGTTTCGTGATTACTCAAGGGATTGGATCTTGCAAGTCCCCAACCGAGGAGTTTCCCTCACTCGGGAACTTAGGGGAGCACTGTTTGTACCATACTTGACCAATCCCGAAACTACCGAGCACCGGCCAACGCTATACTGTCAAGGACCCAGAAGAGTTCCCCTCCGACCAGGAGGCCAATCACTACTCGACACGTGTCAAGATTAGAAGCCAATCAGAGCGCAGCACGTGTCAACATCAAGAACCAATCATAACATGACACATGTCAATGTGACAAAGCTACAAGTTTTTCTATAAATAGGGGTCATCCCCCCACAATATTGCCTAATGCCATTTTGTGTTAAATCATTCACAAGAACTCACTAAATTGAGAGCTTGATCCTTTGTACTTGTGTAAGCCCTTCACTACTAATAAGAACTCCTCTACTCCGTGGACGTAGCCAATCTGGGTGAACCACGTACATCCTGTGTTTGCTTCTCTGTCTCTATTCATTTACGTACTTATCCTCACTAGTGATTGAAGCAACCAAGCAACCAAGCGAAGGTCACAAAACCTGACACTTTCTGTTGTACCAAAGTCTTCGCTGATTTTGTGCATCAACAGTCTGTTTTGTGGCTGCTGTGTGAATGGATGGTTTGATCTGTATGGTTGTGTTGGATCTACATGCATATCAAGAATGAAATAAAAAGTTAATTTCAGAAATATATAAGAAAGCAAGAAATGAAAAAACAACCTAGCAACATATGGATATTCGAAAGATGTGAAGTGGAAAATGAACTTGAAGATGATTTGTTGAGAAGCAAATAGTAGGAAAGTATGAAGAAACACAAAAAATGAAAACAGTGCAACCCCTTTGCTTATAAAGACAGAAATATCAGCTTAACAGTGAACTAAACGGTGAGCTAAACAGCCTAAACACCCAAATTTTAAAGCAATAAACTTAAAAAGGAGTCTTAATTAACTTTGGAAGAGACTCTAAGAAAAGACTTAGAGTACTTGGATCTAACGAAGGACATGACACAGGATCGAGCACAATGGCGTTCTAAGATTCATATAGCCGATCCCACTCAGTGACTTGGATTTTCCAAGTCTCCAACCGAGAAGTTTTCCTCACTCGGGAAATTAAGGGAACACTACCCCAACCTACATGCTCCACTCAGAAAGCTTCAACATACAAACTTTAACAAAAGAAAATTCAAAGAACTTAGCGAAGAAGGCTTTGGGGTATTTAACACAATACGTTGAAATGAAGGAAAGCTTATTTATTGATATCCCCGATAAGCTACAAATATGTACATATACATGAGTCAAAATAAGCACACAGGAGGGAGCCTTCACAAAGGTTGCTTAGGAGAAGTCTCAGCAGTCGGTAGAGCCCCAGAAAGAGAAGGCACCGGAGGGGGATCATTTGGAGCCTCAGTACTGGACAGAACCCTAGAAGGAGGAGGCATCAGAGGTTGATCATTTGGAGCTTCATTACGCGGTACAGCCCCAGAAGACGAAGGCAATAAATGCCTTTGGAACAAACCCACAAATCTCTGATGATCAAGTAAAACCTGACCATCAGTTTCCTTCATCTGGTCAAGCTTCCTCTTCATGTTTGTAGCATAGTCATGTGCGAGCCGGTGCAACTGTTTATTCTCATGCTTGAGCCCTCTAATCTCCTGTTTGAGACTCATCACTTCAGCCGCCAATGATTCAACTTGGCGGGTTCGAGCAAATAGGCGTTGGGCCATATTAGACACAGAACCTGCACACTGAACACTGAGAGCCAGCGAATCCTTAACAGCTAACTCATCAGACCGTTTGGAAAGTAGTCTGTTATCTTTGGGAGTGAGAAGGTTCCTGGCCACCACCGCAGCGGTCATATCATTCTTCATCACGGAATCCCCAACGGTAAGAGGACCAGTAGGGGAGACGAAGGATGGGCGCCATATGTTGTCTGGAGAAGGCGGGGCTGCCTCTTCAACAAGGTTCAAGTCAAAACGACGGTCGGAGGGGCCAGACATTTTCAAAGGTGTTGAAGAGAGAAGAGGTCGGACAAATCAAGATCTTAGAAGTGCAAGAATGAAGCTTCTACTGGTGGAGATTCAAGTGTGCTTTGGAACTTAATGCCAGCCCCTATAAAAATCTGCACTCGACGAAGCTTCAGAAATCGAAGAGGCGCCTGCTCAGAAATCGAAGAGGCGTTTGCTTTCTCAAAAGCTGGGCTGCTTAGAGATCACGAGGGTTGATCTCAGAAATCGAAGAGGCGTTTGCTTTCTCAAAAGTTGGGCTGCTCAAAGACCACGAAGGCCGATCTCAAAAATCGAAGAGGCGCTCGCTTTCTCAAAAGCTGGGCTCCCCAGAGACCACGAGGGCCGATCTCAGAAATCGAAGAGGCACCTACTTTTCCAGCCTTTTCCAGCCTTGTCAGCACCTGTCACACGCACACTCAGTTTTGCGGAAATTATGGGCATTCTGTCAAAGACTTCTGGGGAAGTAGAAAACACATGAATCTTACTGTTCAATCACCCACTTCCCACACGCAACAATAGCTCATGGGTACCACAGATAACTTTGCCAAAGTTGAGCACGTGAAGCTTGCAGCTCCCACTACATCGCTCTGACCAAGAAGGGTAAAAGAATAGCAAAGAAACAGCACTAACAAAGTTTCGACCCATAAATTTTGAAGGTCTAGCTACCATATTATTACCCACAAGGGTAAAGGAACAGTACCACTGCTGGATAATTGGAAAGTCCCTGTGTGTCAACCTCTGTGCTTCGTGGCAAGGTAGACTAGCAAACATGCCCAACCTTTACTCACATTCGAGAAAACACTCCCAATAAGATTGCTTGCTCCAAAATCGAAGAGGCACCGTCCTCCGAATCTCGAGAGCCAGACTCCCAACATGACTACTTTCTTAAAAATCGAAGAGAGGGTAAAGGAACAGTACCATTGCTGGATAATTGGAAAGTCCTGTGTGTCAACCTCTGTGCTTCGTGGCAAGGTAGACTAGCAAACATGCCCAACCTTTACTCACATTCGAGAAAACACTCCCAACAAGATTGCTTGCTCCAAAATCGAAGAGGCACCGCCCTCCGAATCTCGAGAGCCAGACTCCCAACATGATTACTTTCTCAAAAATCGAAGAGACACTGCTCCCCGAATCTCGAGAGCCAGACCCCCAGCATGATTGCTTTCTCAAAAATCGATGAGGCATCGTTCTCCGAATCAATCGAAGAGGCGCTCGCTTTCTCAAGAGCTGGGCTGCTCAGAGACCACGAGGGCCGATCTCAGAAATCGAAGAGGCACCTACTTTTCTAGCCTTGTCAGCACCTGTCACACGCACACTCAGCTTTGCAAAAATTATGGGCATTCTGTCGAAAACTTCTGGTGAAGTAGAAAGCACATGAATCTTACTGTTCAATCACCCACTTCCCACACGCAATAATAGCTCATGGGTACCACAAATAACTTTGCCAAAGTTCTCTGCCAAAGTTGAGCACGTGAAGCTTGCAGCTCCCACTACATCGCTCTGACCAAGAAAGGTAAAAGAATAGCAAAGAAACAGCACTAACAAAAGTTTAGACACATAAATTTTGAAGGTCTAGCTACCATATTATTACCCACAAGGGTAAAGGAACAGTACCACTGCTGGATAATTGGAAAGTCCCTGTGTGTCAACCTCTGTGCTTCGTGGCAAGGTAGACTAGCAAACATGCCCAACCTTTACTCACATTCGAGAAAACACTCCCAATAAGATTGCTTGCTCCAAAATCGAAGAGGCACCGTCCTTCGAATCTCGAGAGCCAGACTCCCAACATGACTACTTTCTCAAAATCGAAGAGAGGGTAAAGGAACAGTACCATTGCTGGATAATTGGAAAGTCCCTGTGTGTCAACCTTTGTGCTTCGTGGCAAGGTAGACTAGCAAACATGCCCAACCTTTACTCACATTCGAGACAACACTCCCAACAAGATTGCTTGCTCCAAAATCGAAGAGGCACCGCCCTCCGAATCTCGAGAGCCAGACTCCCAACATGATTACTTCCTCAAAAATCGAAGAGACACTGCTTTCCGAATCTCGAGAGTCATACCTCCAGCATGATTGCTTTCTCAAAAATCGAAGAGGCATCGTTCTCCGAATCTCGAGAGCCAGATACCACATACCACTTTTTCAAAGTGCTCTGACAGAGTTAAAACATGTGAAACTGGCAGCTCCCACTACCGTGCTATGACCAAGCAGGGTAAAGGAATAGCATTACTACTTGTTAGGGAGACTCCTATATATGTCGACCTCCATACCCAACGGACAGGCAGACCTGCAAAAATGCTCAACCCTTCATCATATCTGAGAGGGCACTCCCAACGAAGCCTTTCGAAATATTCAGCTTTCTTTCCCCCCGATAATACCTCTGCAAACAAGCTATACTAGAGCAAGAATATCTCATATCATCAGGGTTAAAAGCAAGAGTATCCCATATCATGCTTTTTCCCTGTCTTTTCTTTTGGCCTTGTTTTTACCTGCAAGACAAGGAGAAAGAGAGCAATCAGTCAGCACTTGGAATCAAGCTTCCAGCCAGGAACTGACTGCCTGGAACCCCTTACCTGATTACTTACCTGGCATTGCTCTCGAGTACTCATCTTCAACATCTTATGTTTCCAGGGAAGATTCCGCATCTGCTTGAGGAACAGATAGGGCAAGTGCGAAGGATACAAGGAAGCATGTGGAGACAAGCGTAACAGCACACGTGCCGATACATTCATTACTCTGTCAAAAGCAAAAGTATCCCATATCAGCAGGGTGGAACGTACTCTAGATTTGATGGACTTGTTTTGACCCTCAAATTCTTCAGTCGGCCTTATACTCTGGAGGAAACCAGAAAACCCTCCAGCTCAGTTCAAGAATAAGCCTGTGGAAAGTTACTTCTTCAAAAGCAAAAGTATCTCATATCATCTCTTCTCATTTTTCTTCTCTTTATCCTTCATGCTGCTGCAAGATGGGGAGAAGGTGAACAATCAGTCGGAGCTCTGATTGCTTACCTTGTCTGTCACCTCTTTCAGCAGACCCCCTAGCTCGGCGACTTGGGGGACTCCTACTACATGGTTTGTATCGCGCTTGACCAAGCCTGAAACTACAAGTAAGCCTCAAGTGAAATTGATACATTACCTTGTGCATCTCCACCAGTTAAAGATACCACCCCTGGATGGAGGAAGAGTACTTCCAGAGAAGATGCCACATCTACCTATGAGACAGATAAAGCAAGTCAAGACGACACCACACTCCGATACTTAGAAGTTTCGTGATTACGAGATCATTCTCCCACAATATTTTCTAATGTCATTTGTACTAAATCATTCACTTGTACTCACTAAATGAGAGCTTGAACCTATGTACTTGTGTAAACCCTTCACAATTAATGAGAACTCTTCTATTCCGTGGACGTAGCCAATCTGGGTGAACCACGTACATCTTGTGTTTGCTTTCCTATCTCTATCCATTTATATACTTATCCACACTAATGACCGGAGCAATCTAGCGAAGATCACAAAAAGCGATCGTTTTCGCTACCTAGGATCTATCTTGCAAGAGAACGGAGAATTAGATGGAGATCTCAACCATAGAATACGAGCTGGATGGAAAGAGTGCATTCGGCGTGTTGTGTGACCGTCGTAGGCCACTGAAGCTCAAGGGAAAATTTTATAGGACGGCAATAAGGCTAGCGATGTTGTATGGCACAGAATGTTGGGTGGTGAAGCATCAACACGTACACAAAATGGGTGTAGCGGAGATGAGGATGCTTCGTGGGATGTGTGGGCACACGAGAAAGGATAAGATTGGGAATGAGGATATCCGAGGTAAAGTAGGAGTAGCCGAAATTGTAGGAAATATGAGAGAAAATCGGCTCCGGTGATTTTGAACATGTGCAAAGAAGGCCGACTGACGCTCCGGTTCGAAGATGTGACTACGGGACAGAGGTTCAGGGCCGAAGGGGTAGAGGAAGACCTAGGACAACTTTGGAAGAGACTCTAAGAAAAGACTTAGAGTACTTGGATCTAACGGAGGACATGACACAAAACCGAGCGCAATGGCGTTCTAGGATTCATATAGCCGACCCCACTTAGTGGGAAAAGGCTTTGTTGTTGTTGTTGTTGTTGTATAAGCAAAGGAAAATAAAATTCTGAAAAACAGAAATATCAGAATTTTCAACACTGTGTACTCCCCTTATTTGCAAAGACTAAGAGGAAAGTCTAATAGGTAAGTAAACAATTTTAAAATATCTAAGACAGCTTTAATGAAGGAAAAATTAGCCATGCAAATTTTAATAAAGGGAATGGTAAATCAAACAGTGAACAGCAAAATTCAAACAATAAACTCTGTAAATTAAGGTGTTTTTTTACTTAAATTATTTTTGTTTTTGCGTCAACCCTTCATTTTGCTGTAAATTCAAGTGTTTTCTCTCTGTGTTGGTCAAGCTGCTTATACTTGTCAAATGTTGGTTCTTGTTATGCAAAAATTGATGTATTTAACAGGTAACAACTACCTATATGCAATGGAGCACCAGAAATTAATGTACATTATGGTTATTAGGACAATGGATTAAATTGTAGGATAAGTTTGGACATCCAGCTAACCTAGAGGTGAACTAAACAACCTACAAATGACTAAGAGGAAACCCTAATGGTTAACTAAACAATATAAAATATCTATGAGAGCATTAATGATAGAAAAAAATATCTATGACAATTTTAATAAATGCAATGGCAGAGCAAACAGTGAACAACAATTTAAAACAATAAGTTGAAATAGAGTTAACCATAAGGTGACCTAAACAATATACAAAGATCTATGATAATTTTAATGAAAGAATACAAAATTTGTAACAATTGCCAACAGAAAATTGATGAATCATACAAAAATTTATCAAGAAAGAAATAAATTAAATCAGTGCAAGGCCCTAATTTACAAAAAATGAGTCTTAATCCTAGCACCCAACTGAACATATTATTAACATGCATTGCAATTTGGATGAAAGAACCAAATATGAATGGCAATTCTAACAAAGCAAATGGCAAATTAGACACTAAACAATTAAGGAAATACAGTGCATTACCTTTTGAATCAAGGGAGAAAGCTGAAAACCCACACCTTGCCATTGGTCCCTCACCCATCCCCTCCTCACCGCCTCTATGTGTAACCCGTTAACCCTAAAGACTGCACACACTCATGCTTTTCGCTCTGTATCTCTCTCCCTGCCCATCTCTTTCTCTAAAATCGGAGAAAATCCCATAGATCCTGGCAGAGCACCTACCTAAATCTCTCTCTCACTTAGTCCAAACCCGTAGCACCCATCTCTCTCCAATCTGTCAGGGCCTGTGTATCCTCCCTCTCTCCTCCAATTTTTCCTTCTAGGAGTCTTCCTCTCTCTTCTGTCCGGCATCGCACGACCCCTCTCTCTTCTCTCTGCCATCTGACGACTCATCCTCTCTGTCTTCTCTCTGGCATCGTACGACCCGTCTCTCCTCTCTCTGCCATGGTTGTAGGTAGGCCTACCCGTGTCGGCCATCATCCGAAAAACCCAACTACAAACAAAACCCACCAACCCAATCACAGCCCAAACCTGCAAAGCCCATACAACTAAACCTGAAAAAAAAAAAAAAAAAACCCAGGCAAAATCCTTAGAGCAATGGCATTGTTGTAATTAAACTGATACTATTCATTTCTACAGTGCTATTTCCCATGCTTTCTTTAGACTATAGTAATTTTACAGAGTTTTGATGTAATTTTCACTAAGAAATTGAAATTAAAGATGTATTTAATTGGGATTTTGAGAAATTGCTAGCGATTGATGTGGAGAGAGAAAGTGCAAGCGAAAGGGAAGTACTTTTAAATAATAATTTTTGCTTCACCGTTAGATTTAATCCAGCTGGGATTGATTGTGAGTTTTCCTGGTCCTGGAGAACAAGACTGCCAATTTTTTATCAATTTTTTTTTTCAATATACCGAAAAAACACAACTATCATAATAGTGAATATTTGAACAAATTTTCTTTTTAACTATCTGTTTTGCAATACGTGACGTATCGGACGGTATTATTTGTTGTATTGCGTCCATATATTTCTGCCTCGTGGAATGTGGACCCCAGTCGACACGGTTCTACACCTTTAGGAATCCTTTTCCCTTTGCACTACACGCTGTGTAGTGTTTGAATTTGAAATAGTCGGTCACATTGGAGTCGGTTAACCGAAGCTTTTTCTCTATAAATATGGCATACCCTGGCTCTACATCCCACAATACAAAACATAAGTTATTCCGCAAATCTCTCTCTCTCTCTGAAAATCATGGAAGCTAAAGAGTTCTGTAGGGACTGCAAGCAAGAGACAGACGTCGTGTCCGACCACAGGTCGGGTGACACAATCTGCACCTTCTGTGGTTTGATCCTCGAAGCCCGCTACATCGATGAAAGAGCCGAGTGGCGAAATTTTGCCGATCAGAACCCTGAAGAAGACCGGACTCGCGTCGGAAAAGCCTCCGATCCGTTGCTGGATAATGGTGTTCTTTCCACTTGTATATTCAAAGAAAAGAAGAAAAACAACAAGAAGGGTACTGATGCCGATGGTAATTTTCCTCCTAATAAATGGACCAACAGGGCTGTAAACCCTAGCAATTCTCTCCTAAAATCTTTCAAGTACCTCGAAGAGATGGCCGACCGGCTAGACATATACGAAGGCGTTCCGAAATGCATACTGGATCATGCCAAAGGTTTATACAAGAAGGCCGATGATAAGAACTTCTGTAAGGGGAGAAATTCTAACCCCATAATGGCTGCTTGCCTCTTGCTTGCGTTTGAAGAAAGCCCAAATACGCGAACACTAAAGGAAATCACCATGGTTGCCAATGGGCCATCTAAAAAAGAAATCAGCAAGATGAAAGAAGAGTTGAAGAGAAGCCTAGGGATTGCTTCCAAGATCAAAAGCGCCATGGACCTTTGGCCGCGACATTGTTCGAATCTTGGTATGAGTAGTAAAGATAAGAAGGCTGTGGAAGGAGCCCTGAAGAATTTGGCAAATTTTGATATTAGGAGAAACCCTAATTCTGTTGTGGCAGCGGTTATGTACATGGTAGTTCAGCTTTCTAATGGGAATAACTGTTCTGTTCAAGGTATTTTAAACTCTTTCTAGTATGCTTATTTATGCATGTTTTATAGCAAATTAAGCATGCATGGATCTATAATTTATATATGATTAACTTCTTAATCTTAGTAATTAAGAAGCATATATTAGAACTTAATTACTGGGGAAGATGGGTAGGATGATGGGTAGACTAGGCTAGAGATTCAGGATTCGATACCTTCCTTATCGTTTCATTAGGGAGTAGAACATTATGATTTTTGTACAGTGCTAATAACATCTTCCCATTGATTAATAAATGTCGGTTTTTGTTGTACTTTGAGATTAATTTGGTCTGTATATTTGATTATTTCTGTAATCTATCTTACAATCATGCTTGATTTGTCTGCATGGATTTGATCTAAACTATGTGGATCTGCAGATGTCTCAAAGGCAGCTGATGGTGTTGCTGTAGGGACAACTAAAAGGACATACAAGGATATTTATCCCTATGCTTCACAGATAATACCAACCTGGTTTTGCAGGTTGGAGGACCTCAAGAAACTTATCACTCCTTGAACGTCTAAGGCACAACACTGCAATTCCTAATTCCTGATCCTTCCAGCTTATATATGGAGTTCGCTGGTGTTCGCTCCCTAAATCCGCCATGGTGCCTTGCGGGCAAGCCGGGGATTTACTTCACATACGAGATTGGTGGGTGCGGGCGTGCCACTACTAGATGCCGCTAGTAGACGAGATTTGAATGATTGAGGTTGCGCCTTTTGACTTCAAATCAAGAGATTGTGCCATTTGAGTGAGAGTTGCTCAAATTAATGTTCTTTCTTTGCCTTAAAAATAAGGACTTTACTTATATGGAGAGATAGAACAATATGTAAATGACAAGGTTGCTTGGAAATATAAATGACAGAGGAAAGTAACTAATATATTGCAGATTGCTTGTAGATTAAATGACTGAAAGAGGGTTGTACATAAAAGCTACAAATCAGATTGATACTACAAGTAAGTAGTAGAGCTAATAAACAAGAAAAGCAAAGGATGCTTGGCTAAAAATAAATGTCTACAAGGAAGCTGATTAGCTAATTTGAGTAGAGTTTTGATTGGTTGTTTTGAGTGTCCATAATCCTTCTGTTTGGGCTCCTTTAAATAGAGATCTGGAAGAAACCCCCTGCTGAAGACACTGCATCTGCCCGAAAGAAACTTGGGCAATTTTTATTTCACTTGCCAACTTGCATGGAGAAATAATATTAAAAGGGAAACTTGCATTTCCACCACATGTTTTTAGCACATGTCTCCCCACTTGTAATAAACTAACAATTAAAAAAGAAGCAAGTTGCATCTCCACCACATGCCTTTTCCCACTTGCAATAAAATAATTAAAAGAAGCAAATTAGCTTCTTTCACTACACATTCTTGCCCGAAAGAATGCATGGTATCTTTCCATCCACTTGCATGAAAAAGCATGCACTTATCTTGATTAAACAACTGTCTTGGCAAACCTCCACCACCAAAACAAATGGGAGAAACAATATTATAGTGCCAACCTATCCCACTTGATAGTTAAATATCTTCGAAGTTAGTCTTCTTGCTTATTAATCCTCCAAATGCCATATTTTACCCAAATTGCCCAAATAAGTAAAAATGGGTATATTTTGAGTGCAAACAGTGCCCCCCAAGTTTTACAAATTTGAGCAAAGTTTGTGAAACTTACAACTCCAATAAGCTCCTCCAGAAGATTGATGATATAGCAGGCATAAGAGACATTTGAGCATGAAGAACACTTGATCACAAATGGCAACTTTGTTTGCTATGACTTCCCAAAAAGCCTTGGTGGCTTTAGTGCTGCTAGAAAGGAAGAGGCACGTCTACCTCTTCGGTCCTTCTGTCGTTGATAAACTTGGCAAGATGAGCAAGGCAATTGGTAGTACAACTAGTATTGGAAATAATGTTGTCTGGCTTGTATTCCTTCTTGTTAATACCAAAAAACATGGGAACAACCTTATTGGTTACATAGATAATAAACTGGACAAATGCCCGAAGTCGGACAAACTAGAAAAGAGGGATAAGAGATGAATAAACTTGGGCAACTATCCTTTTTATTCTTCTTTTTCTTTTTTGCCTCTTTTCATATATATAATATATATATATATATATATATATATATATATATATATATATATATATAAAATATTAGCCCTTTTGGGCAAAGAAATTACATACATATAATATAAAATATAACACTACATATATATGGTAGAACACATAGTATAATATATAATAAAATACATATATATGTGAACTTTTTGGTAGACAAAAACTGAGGGAGAAACAGGAAGAAAGAAAAAGAGAAAGAAAGAAGAGAGAAAAGACAAGAATGAGAGAGAAATAAATAATAAAAAGGTAAAAAGAAAGGGAGAGAGAAGCATCTTTCGGGCAAATTGCGAAAAACAACCCTATTTTTTATCTTTTCTTCTTTTATTTACTTACACATTATATAATATAATATATATATTATAAATATATATAAAAAGCCCTTTCAGGCAACACTTTTATAATATATTATATAATACTATATATCTAGCCTTTTCGGGCAATACTTTTATAAAATATATTATAATACTATATAAATATGTATATATATATTTAGCCCAACATATAATATATATAGCCCTTTCGGGTAGAGGACAACAGAAAGACACGAGAGTAAGAAAAGGAAAGAGAGAAAAGAGAAAAAGAAGGGAAAATAAAGGAAAGCTCACTTCGGTCAAAGAGGAACAACAAAAATGAGCCTTATTCGGGTATATTCGGGCATATTGGATGAAACCCCTTCATTGCCCAAATGTTATTTTTCTCTCAACACTCAAATCTTTTCCTTTTTTTTTTTAAATTGAGTGTAGAGAGATCAAACCCACCATTTAAATTGGTCATGCTATGTAGCTTGGGAACCATAGGAGGTGACCATTCATGTTTGATCCCGAGCTTTGCCCTCATTGAGATCTCGATATGGATAACATGCTTGTGTTGGCAGGGAGGAGTGTATGAGCTTTTTTCTTCTTCTTCGGGCTCCACATGAGGTGTGGGCTCGAGCCCCCCGAGCGTTGGTGTTTGGCCTACAATGGCTTGATCTTCTACAACCATATCCATTTTCATGGATTTTTCATTGGGTGGGGCCATTGTTTGGCCTTCATCAATATGTATGATTTGTTCTTCCTTGGTTGTAGTAGGGTGAGTGTGCTTTGTAGAGGGGATTTGACACATTTGATCTATCAACTTTCTCAAAGTTTCTCCAAAAGTTGTATAGCTTTCCTCCACCCTTTTAAAACACTTAGTCACCTCTTCACCATATTCGATGCTTGCCATATGGAGTTTGGACGCCTTCTCCAATTTGCCGACATCCTCTTTGTAGAGCTTTTCATCCGGATGATCATGAGTTGGCATCTCATATATTGGCTCTATGTACTCATTGGAAGCATTTTGATACTCAAAGCCATTTGTTGGCCTATCATAGTATTCATGAATGCGATTGTCTTCAAAAATAATAACCTTCATCATAGCCATAAGTTGGCCAATCTTCAAGATTATTATTTATTTGATGGCCATGAGTTGGCTGACAATCATTCCATGGGACTTGAGTACTCTCCAGCCATGTACCCATAAGTTGGCAACTCATAGGTTGGCTCTATGTGATAGCCATAGCTTGGGCACTCTTCTACACCGTCATCCTCCGAAAAAGTAGAAAAATCATGAACATAAGGATTTTTCATGATCTATCTTCATATAAGGATCCCACCGGGCGTGCCAAAATATGTTCGCTTCCTAAATCCGCCATGGTGCCTTGCGGGCAAGCCGGGGATTTACTTCATATACGAGATTGGTGGGTGTGGGCGTGCCACTACTAGATGCCGCTAGTAGACGGGATTTGAATGATTGAGGTTGCGCCTTTTGACTTCAAATCAAGAGATTGTGCCATTTGAGTGGGAGTTGCTCAAATTAATGTTCTTTCTTTGCCTTAAAAATAAGGACTTTACTTATATGGAGAGATAGAACAATATGTAAATGACAAGGTTGCTTGGAAATATAAATGACAGAGGAAAGTGACTAATATATTGCAGATTGCTTGTAGATTAAATGACTGAAAGAGGGTTGTACATAAAGGCTACAAATCAGATCGATACTACAAGTGAGTAGTAGAGCTAATAAACAAGACAAGCAAAGGATGCTTGGCTAAAAATAAATGTCTACAAGGAAGCTGATGAACTAATTTGAGTAGAGTTTTGATTGGTTGTTTTGAGTGTCCATAATCCTTCTGTTTGGGCTCCTTTAAATAAAGATCTGGAAGAAACCCCCTGCTGAAAACACTGCATTTGCCCGAAAGAAACTTGGGCAGTTTGTATTTCACTTGCCAACTTGCATGGAGAAATAATATTAAAATGGAAACTTGCATCTCCACCACATGTTTTTAGCACATGTCTCCCCACTTGTAATAAACTAACAATTAAAAAAGAAGCAAGTTGCATCTCCACCACATGCCTTTTCCCACTTGCAATAAAATAATTAAAAGAAGCAAACTAGCTTCTTTCACTACACATTCTTACCCGAAAGCATGCATGGTATCTTTCCATCCACTTGCATGAAAAAGCATGCACTTATCTTGATTAAACAACTCTCTTGGCAAACCTCCACCACCAAAACAAATGGGAGAAACAATATTATAGTGCCAACCTATCCCACTTGATAGTTAAATATCTTCGAAGTTAGTCTTCTTGCTCATTAATCCTCCAAATGCCATATTTTACCCAAATTGTCCAAATAAGTAAAAATGGGTATATTTTGAGTGCAAACAGCTGGGATGATTAATTTGGCTTTCCCCTTTCAACTAGTTGTGGGATTATGATTTGACTAGTTGTCAAATTTTGAAGTCAGATTTTGAACTGGTATTCTGAAGTTTGTGGCATGATCGCTTATGCCAACTTGTTCTTCCAACATTCTTTTCCTCCTCACAAATTGGTGTGCCTTTGAATGCAATTACTGGTGTGGGTTGCACATCGTTTGACACCAAAGGTGGGAAAGGAAATTTGGAGGAACATAGTTACAAAACTTAAAATTGTGAATTAACTAAAAAATGGTTGTACTCTTGGATTAGAAAAGCTAAATACGAAGAAGGAAAACACGCGTTCAAGAACAACTTTCGGCAAGAAGAGGCAACAAGTCAGCTTTGAATATTTGTTGGTCGATCAAGTGCGCTTCCGAAATAATGATTTAAGGAGGACTTTTTTCGTAAGTATCCTTTGTTAATTCGACCTCCATTTTCTAGTAGAGATAGTGTTCGTGGCGGGAATTTCCGTGGGGGATGCTTCCTGTTCGACGAGCACACAGCTCCCCGAGAGGTTGGCGCCGGTTGATGCTTTCTGTCGGGCTCCTGCTTTACTGACGAGCTTGTCGGGCAAGGCTAAAAGAGAAGGACAGAGTTAACTTTGAAATGTGCCTTTGTTAGGCCTTAGGTATAGGCCTTGAGGCTCACAATCAAGATTAACCTTTAAGTGCTCAGGTGTGCCACTGCCATCTTCAGCATGGCAGATGTAGAACGGATGTTTGAGTTTAATTATATATTCGAGAGACTATATTAGTTATTTGACAGGTGCCTTTGTGGGGCCTTAGGTGTAGGCCTTGAGGCTTCCCATAAATAACTAACTTAGTACTCGAACACATACAGTTCCATTTCTTGGTTATATGGGTCTTATAACCATCATACTTCTGATTGCCAGAGCACAAAGAGCAGAATGAATCCAAATAGGTGATTTTGTGGGGCATTGAATAGGCCTTGAGGCTTCCCATCAGAACCCCTTCTATACTCAATGTTCTTGCCCAAGAAACAGGATGAATCCAAATAGGTGCCTTTGTGGGGCCTTAGGTGTAGGCCTTGAGGTTTCCCATCATAATTCATCCCGTCCTCGAACGTTATATAGTAATCATAATATAACAACAATAAAACTAAGTGACAGGTCGATTACTTGCGCCCCAAGTAACTTCGGACTTCTTGTTTATCAAAGCTTGTAGTGGATGGGTTAAGTCCACATCAGGTTCTTTTTTATGCCTTGAGGCCAAGGACTTTTTAGAATGATCAAATCTTATATGCCCGAGGGCTTAGAACTTAGATCTGGCTTGAACTGTGAAGACATATTCAAATCGGATTCAAGTGCTGAGAGAGTCTTTTAATAGCCATATTACTAGAAATAACTTGGATACAGCTTGTAGTATACAACATATTGCTAGGCTAATGAATGAAAAGACAAAAACAAAGAAGGTCGGGCAAGGCTGATCGTCTTGCAACTTCCTATCTTTGTGGTTTATCAAGAGGTTTGAAAGCTTAGAAAAAGGGTTGGGAAGTGAGTTTACAAAAAGAAAGAGATCGATACTACAACAAAAGTTGAACAGGGTAGCAGAGCTATTACAAAGGTTTATCCCGAAAGGGATGAAGGCTTGGGCTGACTACAGCTTCGTTTTGAAGGCAAATCTGGCTTTTGAGCAGAGTTTGTGCTTGTATTTGTTTGTTTGAGTGTCCTCGATTCTGACCTCTCTTTCTCTTTTTATAGATACCTTGGCTTGGCCTCCTGTAGCAACAAACTTGCCCGAATGCAGCTATTTTACTTGTACTGCCACTATAAAGTACTTTATGGGCTGTATAGCTTGCTGGTCGATACCACTTGGCCTTTGGGTAGGTGAGCAAGTGGTGCAAATGATCTTCACCTAGTCGGGAAATGCCTTCTCTGCTTTCTGGGTTTGGGCTGAGCTTCGGGCTTTTCCTTCTCTTTTTGGGCCAACTCCCTTCTAAGTCCAAAGTTTAAGTTTTAACCCAAACAGATAGGGTTTGAAACCTACAGAAAGGTCAAGTTTGGAGGAGTTGCAATTTGATTCTTCTACGTATTATTAATCAATGTGAGACTTTTCTCGAAGTGGAGAAATTATGTTTGTCTCTTTATCAAATTTGACATTTGTTGACATTTTCTATCCCGTTTCTCGCTGCGTCAGAAGACGAGATGGGAAGGGAAGTGGATTTGGAGCATAGCTAATCCCCACCATGCCATCCCAGTTTCTGTTGGCCCAAACAGTTTATGGGAACCAACCCAGAGTTTCAAAAGTATGTCCCAAGCCCCGTTTCGAAAGTTCAAGCTTTCAATAATTCCGCTAGCATATGAAAAAGGCTTATTCTTAGCTACGCTTCCTAGAACTCTATTTTGATCTCACTCCATTCCTATCACTAAAAAATCATCACTTTACTCTTTGAAACTCAAAATTCGTTCCACTTTGACTTGTGAACTCTCTATTTTCCCTAAAACTTATAGTTTGCCTCCTAAAACGTATGTGAGACCCAACACACAATAAGACTATGTCACATGTGCAATAAACTCAATTGTAAATCTTCATTATGCGTTGACATTGAACAATCGGAGAATGTTAAGTTTAAAAGAAATTGAAGAGATGATAAAAAAAAAAAATTGATTAGCCTGGCGCACTCAAATCAAACCCACATAAGAAATTAACAAATCTAAGGCAATGTTGAGCCAATTTTAAGTTTTATAGAGATGACTATTAAGTTTTAAGGGGCAAAATGGAAACAAAATCGACTTTCAGGAGGCAAAGTGAAGCAAACTTTGAATTTCAAGGAGTAAAGTGACGACTTTTGAATTATAGGAAGTAAAGCGAGATTAAAATCAAGTTCCAGGGGGCGTAACTAAAAATAAGTAAATTCATTAGGAAGAGATGGCAATTTAGATAGAAAAAAAAAGGGAAGAAAACAAATAAATCCACAGCATACCTCAGCATAATTCAAAAAGTATGTAAACCAGTAAAGTAACAACAAAAGAAAAGGACAATAATGAATTTAATTACCATTAACAAGGACAATGATGCAACAATAGAAAATGGTAGTGATTAGGTTTAGTTTTTTTTGGTCGAAAGATTAGGTTTAGTTTTGTTGTTGATTCCAACTAATATCAAGACAAATTCTTGATGTTTTGGTCCATACATCCAACCTCTCTATAAAAGTGATACAAACTTGAGATTGAATTTCAACAACATATGTGAGTTAGACCAATTAATCAAGGTAGTGTGTCTGTCTCCTTATACCTAAGTTCGAATTTTTCTTCCTATAAATTAAGGTATTTTAGATATCGTTGTGTTCAAAAGAAAAACCTAGCAAAGAAAACAAAAGAGGGAGAAATGGTCAATCCACATGTTTTGGTGATTCCTTATCCAGCACAAGGCCATGTTATTCCTTTGTTTGAGCTTTCAAGATGCCTTGTAAAACACGGCATCGAGGTCACGTTTGTAGATACAGAGCATGTTCACATGCAAATGAAAAATGCACTGGCAGTGGAGGATGAAATAGGGAGTAAAATTCATCATGTATTTGTTTCTGATGGGTTAGAATCCTTGGAAGATAGGAAAATACCAGGGAAGTTTTCTGCAGCAATCATGCAGGTTATGCCCGGAAAGTTCAAGGAGCTTATCGAAGAGATTAACGGATCAAATGGGGATCAGATCACTTGTGTTCTTGCTGATCAGAGTCTTGGATGGGCCCTGGACATTGCCGAGCAGAAGGCGATCAAGCGCGCTGCCTTCTGCCCAGCAGCAGCTGCACTCTTGGTGCTTGGATTTAGCATCCCAAAGCTTATTGATGAGGGAATTGTTGCCAATGATGGTGAGGAGTAACACTCTTTTATGTCTAAATTTATAGAACACTCGCAAATGAAAGTTATGAAATATATCTTTCTTTTTCTTTTAAAATCACGATATGTTCTATTTTAAACTAATCAAAACAATAGAGAGGGGATTCAAACTCTGGTACATAGCAATAGCACATCCACTCTTCCACATTTGCACATAATTGTGACTAGTAGCCGTGGGCGTACCATATTGGCTAGAGTAGATGTGCTCTCTCTATGCACCCGAGTTTGGATCCTCCTTGATGCAGTTTAGATTAGTGTAAAGTAGAATATACCTTGTATTGAAACCTTCAACTATGACTTGTATTTGCAGGAACTCCCACAAAGAAACAAGTAATTAAGTTATCACCAGAAATGCCTGGCATGAACACATCAAACTTTGTGTGGGCATGCCTTGGCAGCAAGGCTCTGCAGAAGAATGTGTTTCAACTTATGGTTAGAAACAACCAATCAACAAAATTAGCAGACTGGTTACTTTGCAACTCAACCTACGACCTTGAGCCGGCGGCGTTTTCCATGGCTCCACAGATCCTACCAATAGGTCCACTTTTGGCAAGCAACCAACTCGAAAGCTCTGCCGGAAACATCTTGCCGGATGACTCTTGCTTGAATTGGCTTGACCAACAATCTCCACAATCAGTCATATATGTTGCGTTTGGTAGTGTCGCAGTTTTTGATCGAAAACAGTTCGAAGAGTTGGCCTGGGGGCTTGAACACTCCAATAGGCCTTTTTTGTGGGTGGTCAGGGATGATAATGCACACACAAAAAATGAAGCCTTCCCGGAAGGATTTCTTGACAGCGTTGCTGATCGTGGGCGGATAGTAGCTTGGGCACCACAGCAGAGGGTTCTGTCTCATCCGTCAATCGCGTGTTTCGTGAGCCATTGTGGCTGGAATTCCACAATGGAAGGTGTAAGTTACGGGGTGCCTTTTATGTGCTGGCCTTACTTTGCTGACCAGTTTTTAAACCAAACCTACATTTGTGAAGTTTGGAAGGTTGGTTTGGGGTTCGAACGGGATGAAAGTGGTATCGTCGCGCGAAGAGAAATCTCAAGCAAGGTGGAGCAGCTGCTAGGAAATGATGAAATAGGAGCCAGGGTTTTAGACATGAAGAAAAAGGTTCTGGATAGTGTCAAAGAAGGTGGCGGCTCAAACAAAAATTTCAGTAGTTTTGTTGATTGGATGAAACGATAAGTGACTTCTTCGAGCATTGTTTTCATACTTGACTTACTTCTTGCAAGGAGTTGAGATCAAGCTGGTGTAAACTACAAAAATTAAAACCGAGTTTACGTGTGTAAATCTTTCAGTGCTTCCAGAATAAAAAATGAAACCTAATTTCATCAGTTATAGAACAAAAGTATAAAACAATAGAGTGATGAACCTAAAGCCGTTCACAAAGCATCAGCAAAACAACATGATATAAACCAAAAAACCAATAAAATCACGTGTAAAATGGATAAATCGTATTTCAAGTTATAGTAAGAAACAATACGTCTGAAAGAGGCAGACTGGCTTGTTTGCAACTCGGCATATAATCTTGAACCAGTAGCATTCACCCTAGCACCCCAGATTTTACCAATAGGCCGGCTGTCAGCAAGCAGCCTGCTCGGGAACTCACAAGGCAACTTCTGGCCACAAGACTCAACTTGCTTAGAGTGGTTGGATCATGATCAACAGACACCCAGCTCAGTGATCTATGTACGTTGCATTTGGCAGCTTCACAGTTTTCAATCAAACACAATTGCAGGAGCTTGCTTTGGCTCTTGAGCTGTTATCACTGGCACGTGATCCCTACCCCAAAGGATATCAAGAGCAAGTAGCCTCTTGCGGTCTGATGGTCGGTTGGGCACCTCAACAAAAGGTTCTCGGTCATCCTTTGGTTGCTTGCTTTGTAAGCCATTGCGGTTGGAACTCCTTTGGTTTCATGTGTTGGCCTAAGCAAGGGGCTTCCCTTCTTGTGTTGGCCGTACTTTGCTGACCAGTTGCTCAACGAGAGCTACATTTGCGATATTTGGAAGGTTGAGATTCGATAAGAATGAAGGCGGGATGATCACACAGGGAGAAATCAAGAATAAGGAGGAGCAACTTCTCGGTGATGAAAATTCAAATCGGGAGCTTCAAAACTGAAGGAAATGGCCATGAACAATATCGAGGAAGGTGGGCAATCATATAAGATCTTCAAGAAGGGAGCTTATTGAATGGATGAAGTCTTAGACGAGACGCCTTCGGAATAAACAGAAGGAAATAGGCAGCAAAGAAAATGTAGCAATGGATCTGGTTCGAGCGTTAATAATATAAGATCAATAGCTCAGTTGATTGATTCAACTGAGACAAAGCTAACGTAAACGGTAATCCAAAATCTTGTGTTCATTACTTCCACAAATAATAGTTTTCCAACAGTGCCAAAACAAGAACATAAAACAAAGGCGTGATGAAACTAATGCTGTTTGCCCGAAAGCACCAACGAGGTAACAACATGATTAAACCTAAATGATTAGCTAATGAAATTTGACTAAATATACTCGATCGTTTCTAGAAACTCTACTTGGAACTGGTCGGGCGAACCAATCTGATAACAAATGACATGCCAGATACCCCATGGGAACTCTCCTCTGCGACAAGGACAGCATCTGATGGCATCACATGAGAAGGACGCAATGGAAAACCAATGGCATCTGTAATGTATTCTTCCTGGGATTGCAAAACCCGTTGTGAGACTGATTTATCTTGATCTAAAGATTCAAAGTAGGCCTCTACCACGTCAGTAGGTTTAAGGGCAGCTGTCTTCCGTAACTGTTGAACTCTCCTAACAATTTCGCGAGCAACACCAGCCTCAAACAAGGACTCATCTGGACGTAAATCCAAAACCACCAAAACATCACCATCTCCCGCTGCATCAATCTCCTTTTCTGTCATTCCATTAGGACGCTTGAAATCCCTAACCACCTTAATATCAGCAAGCTTTAAACAATGACCAGAAACAGTAACTTCTCCAGCTTTCTCAAATGCTAAAATGCTTTCCTGGGACATGGCCTTGACTTCTTTGGCAACAACTCCCATCGATTTTCCAAGCCGCTTACCCAGTACACTAAAATCAGGCTCTGCACGTAACGAAGCATACTCCAATGTATCATTACATGTGACAAGAGATCGTACATTAAGTTCCTCCAACACATACTCTCTTAGCTTTCCAGCAATATCATCAAGAAAGTCTGCATCAGGATGAACTATAACCATCTCCTTAAGGGGAGTCTTGAGAGGCTTATTGTGACGCTCACGAATGTTACGGCCAAGATCTATCACTGTCATCATTCTTCTAACACTCTGCTCCATGAGTTCATCCCTCTTTCCTTCTGCTTTAGGAAAACTACAGAAGTGAATGCTTTCCTCAGACTCATTCAAAACTTTCCGCAAATTTTGATAAAGCACCTCAGTGAAGAATGGCGTTAATGGTGCCATCACTTTACAGGACACCAAGAGGACATTATAAAGAGTTGAGAGTGCCATCCTACAATCTTCTTCACCAGTACGACCCTTTAGCCTCTTGCGATTGAACCGCACATAAATATTTGTCAAGTTGTCAAGAAACTTCAAAAGATATGGAACCACCGTGTAAAGTCGATAACCATTCATCTCTTGTTGGACAAAATGCACAAGACTCTGTGTGGCTGAGTTGATCCACTGGTCAAGCACATTAGACGATTTTTGTACAGTGGTTAGATCAATAGGGAGGAAAGTGCCAAACCCTTCATCTTCAAGTCTCTTTGCATTCTGAACAAGGAACCTGTATGCATTGTACCAAGGAAGAAATACATCCTTGACCACACCAAAAACTCCTTCCTTCTTGAAACGTAATGTCTCCGCACGCACAACAGGAGAGTTGATGAGGTATAATCGTAGTGCATCAGCACCATAGTCATCAATAACCTCCATTGGTGAAGGATAGTTCTTCAAACTTTTACTCATTTTTTTTCCATCCTCAGCAAGGACAAGTCCATTGCAAATCAGGTTTCTAAAAGCAGGTTTCCCAAATAACGCAGTAGATAACACCATAAGAGTGTAGAACCACCCACGAGTCTGATCTAGCCCTTCCGCGACGAAATGCCCAGGAAAATTTTTCTCAAAAAGTTCAACATTCTCGAAAGGATAGTGGATATAAGCATAAGGCATGGATCCACTCTCAAACCAGCAATCAAACACATCATCTATACGTCGAAGAACACCATGTTGCGGACCACGAGCAGATGGAATAGTGATATGATCGATATTGTGCCGGTGCAGATCAAAAACCTATTTAAATCGACATAAGAAATATTATTTTAGATTTGTAAATCACAAGGGAAAAAAAAGAACCGTATTATTTTGGATTGTTGAATCACAAAACAACAACAACAAAGTCTTATCCCCCTAAGATTGAATCACGAAAAATAATAATTAATTAAGCAGGACATTCAAACACCAAGGAATATTCCACATGACATATAATTGCACAAAATAAAGTAGACAAAGAGGAATCGAACCTTAACACCGGAAAGCTTTTCAAGCTTATCAATAGAATCGATGACTAGTATCTCCTCGCCATCCTCACTAACCCACACAGGGAGAGGAGTTCCCCAAAACCTACTTCGACTAACTGCCCAATCTCTTGCATTTTCCAGCCAATTGTGGAAGCGCTTTTCCTTGACAAAGTCAGGAACCCAGTAAGTCTGTGTGTTATTTTCTAGCAATTTTTCTTTCAACTGCTCCACCCGGATAAACCAACTTGGGACAGCTCTGTAGATAAGTGGAGTTTTAGATCTCCAGCAAAAGGGATAAGAATGAGTGAAAGTTCCGGACTTCACTAGCCTTCCTTTTGCCTGAGAAAATATGAAGAAATATATCAGAATAAAGGATACAAATACAAACCAACATAGCATAAAGTACAGAAACAATCCATCACAAACGGGACACATATTCCTACTTTCCACTCTCTTTTTCCTAAATTCTTTTCAACTAACGATGACAACAAGAAGAGCAACAATAGTAAATAGCATCAGAACGCATGAGACTACATATTATTTGATGTCAAAACATTAAGTTTAGAACACGTAGTTAAAACTGAACATTTATTTGAAACATAGAATGGCATGGCTCTATATTTTCTTCTTATTGAGTGGGGGGTTGCGCAAGTAAATCACCCCACTATGGTGTGTGTGTGTGTGTGTGTGTATGTGATTGTGTGTAGTCTCACTTGTACCTTCACTGCTTCAATAATATCTTTATCGGCATCCTTGACATAGAACCCGCTGAAATCAGTGATTCTTTCTGTAAAGCAGCCATCATCATCAACCGCTACAATCAAGTTGTCTCCCTTATTGATTACTTGGTTTTCGAGGCAAACACGATAATCATCCTCGCCAAAGGCAGGAGCACAATGAACAATACCAGTCCCACTATCATCAGTAACATAGTTGTCCGCAACAACTCTAAATGCCACATCAGAGAACTCCTTAAAGTATTCAAACAGTGGCACATACTTATTTCCCACTAATGAAGCCCCCGAGAATTTCTGCAATACTTGATATGATGAACTGTCGACAGTTTCCTTTTTCCCAGCTCCTCCCTTGGTCTTAGACTTGGACCCATTTTCTACTACAGTACTTTTCTCTTTAGGTTTCTCGCTAGGAAGAGCTGACAACCGAGATTCAGCAACAACATAAACTTTCCCCGAGTAGTTGTTGCGAACCTTCACATAAGTAAAGTTCGCATTGACACAGAGGGCTAAGTTACTAGGGAGGGTCCATGGTGTAGTTGTCCAAGCCACAAAACTTGCATTTTCCAGATCTCCCACAATTGGAAAAGTCACCATAATTTCGGGATCAGGCACATCCCTATAATCTTGACCAGCCTCAAAATTTGAGAGTGGTGTCTTGCAACCAGTGCTGTATGGCATGACCTACCAACAAAAAACAAAATATGTCAGTAGAAACACAACATATCCTTCTTTTGTTCAACAAGTCAAACAGAACATTTATCCTCCCTCTCTCCCTCTCTTCTCGGTTTTCCGAATTTAAGCTGCAATAGAATTCCATGTACATTTAGCATTGAGTTTTTACCCTAACTAGAAATCAATACCAGACATTTCTATCAAATTACAAGCTTTTGGAGTTGACATGAGCTATCTGCATAATCAAAAAGCAACAAAACAGTAATTCATGAAACCGAAATTGTTTTCGATCATGCATTATGTTAATAAACCCCATTTACCATCTCCCACCACACATGATCAAAACATGTTAAAATCCAAAAATTCTCACTACCCAATTGAGCAAAACTCATAGGAAATCACAATGCCATCAAAAACCAACCTTGAATCCTTTATAAACCAGCCCCTTTTCGAACAATTGCGCAAAAACCCACCACACAGATTCCATAAACTTCAAGTCCATCGTCTTGTAATCGTTCTGGAAATCAATCCACCGCCCCGTCCGAGTGATAACCTTCTCCCACTCGCCGACGTACCGCGTCACAATGCTTCTACAGGCCTCGTTGTACTTATCGATCCCCATATTCAGCACGTCGTCCCGGCGCTTGATACCGTGAGTCCGATCGATCTCGTTCTCCACAGGCAGGCCGTGGCAGTCCCACCCGAATCGGCGGATGACGTGGTGGCCGGTCATGGAGAAGAATCGGGTGATGATGTCTTTGATGGTTCCGGCCAAGATGTGGCCGTAGTGCGGGAGGCCGGTGGCAAACGGAGGGCCGTCATAGAAGACGTATTCCGGCTGGCCCTCCGTGCGCGCCAATTGGGTTTCGAAGGCTTTGATTTCGGACCAGAGTTTGAGGATGGTTTCTTCTTGTTTGGGGAAGGAGAAGTCCTTGCCCTCGCACACTTCCTCCATGGCTGAGTTGCAGCAAAGGAAGCTCCTTTTTTTTGGTATGGAATGAAGGAAGATAACGCGATGAAAATGTTTTTTTTTTTACGTTGAACAAATATTTATAGGGGCCTCAGGGTTTAGAGAAAAACTCGAAACGTACCACAAAAGGATGCAATATTAGATCCAAAACTTATCAAAATAGGTCAAACTATGATACTAAATCTATAAAAAGTTATCTAAAATACGGGCTGGAAAAACTTCCAATACCAGCATTCAAATTAGATGTCTCGTTCGATTTGACATATAAAAGCCCTAACTCTTATATCATCTCACTTACTGGTTTGTGACTCTCAAAGTCTCACCTCTGGTACTCTCTCCTTAAAGCCGAACTATATCTCCAATTTTCCCCTTATTTGCTCCGCTCTCGAAAAGCTCTAAAGTTTCATTCTTGAATTTCAAACGACCTTTATCTCACTTGAAAACCGGCATAAATTTTTGTTTCAATTTTCTTGTCCTTCTCAAGTTGGTGCATATCACTTGATGCCTAGGTTGGAAAAGAAAATTTTGGGATGTAGAGCATTTTTCACTAGCTAATTTGGTGTACAATGTAGTCACCAAGTCATGATGGTAAGTTGGTAACTATCAACTAGAGAAGTAATAACAAGTCTTACATGGTAGCATGGCTACATTTGTGTATAGAGTGAAATGCACCCCAAGTAATTACCAGGGAAGTTGTCTGAAACAATCCGGCTGGTTATGGCCGGGAAACTCGAGGAGCTTATCGAACAGATTAATGGATAAAATTGGGATCAGTTCGCTTGCGTTCTTGCTGATCCGAGTCTTAGACGGGGCCGGAAATTGCAGAGAAAAAAGGCTTCCAGCAAGCGAGCTACCTTCTGCCCGGTACTTGGATTTATGCCCGATAACTCAGAGGATAACACTAGAAAGTTAGATATGTCTAGTAATCATGGTATGGGAAGAAACAAACTAAGCAATCAAAACCAAATTCCTTGCTTTAAATCTACATTTACATTTCCAAATGAAACCTGTTCATATAGTGCACAAGAAGATATTTGTATGGCTTGCGATGTTCACAGCATAGAAAAAGGAAGGACAAGTCTAACGCTTTGAAAACTGAGGGGCTTTGCGAGCTTTCTTGAGACCAGGCTTCTTCCTTTCAACTACTCTGGCGTCTCTGGTCAGCAGCCCTTCCTTTCTGAGAGGTCTTCTATGGTCTTCACTGACCTTTAGCAAAGCTCGGGCAATGCCAAGGGAAATCGCCTGCGCCTGACCAGAAAGGCCACCGCCATGAGCCTTCACAAACACGTCGTATCCACTTTCGTATCCTAAAGTAACCAACGGTACTCTTACGTACTGTAGCCACAACGGGTTGCCTTGCAGATATTCCTACACAATGTTAAATACAGAATCATAAGGGTTTCGTTAATATTGTCTACAAATAAACAAAATTCCCTAACGAGTAACTTTGGTGCTTGTACTCCAACTACTGCTATACTTGTTCCATGACCATGATATTCATGACAGACGAGACACATATTCGTAGACCAGGAGATATAAAAAAAGAAAGTATTGTTCAAGGAGTTGCTGATACTGAAAGCTGTAAAGGAATGGGACCATAAGAAATATCACAGTAGTTGGCAACGATGAACGAAACCATTAACACAAGTCATCGCAGTCCACTCAGAATTATATCTTGAAACAGATTACAGATCAAAATTCTTACAAGATTAGATGAACTAATTAGCCACTACACTTTAATCTTTCATCATAAATACAAGTCTAAAATCATGACAAATATATCCACAGAATAACGTATGAATTCAAAACATTGAGGAGACTAGTCAGGCATTTTGTACAAGGCAAATATGGGTTCAAAATAACGGACAGAGGTACACAAAAGTTACATTGAAGACGAATAGGCCTCGTAGAGATTATTAGTTTAACAGCACCAACAGTTTCAGACATACAATTGTCTAGAAAAAAGTTAAAATCACTAGCCGCTTCGAGCAAAAAATGAAAAGAACAGAACAAACAAAGTAAAACATAAATAACTAAGAACATCACAGCAAATAAATTAAGGACATCCCCACAACCGCATTTTCTACCGTAATATTATTGGGGGCATTCTCCGATGAGGGATAATTGCAGGATGTGAATAGCCGGCGAAAATCAACCAATCAACCAGCAGACCGCATGCCTGCCACTCACATCCCGCAACATTCCTCATGTCCTCTGGCATTCAACATTTATATTACTTGCGCATAAACTCAGCGAAAAATGCAAAAAGTAAAAAGAAAAGCAAACATCTTTGGCTGCCCAAAGAAGCACACTTTGAGCACGACATTGCATAATCACAGAGAGATATCAGCTGAAAAATGCATCAAAAATCATACAAGCAATTATTCAAAAATCAACTACATTTTTTAATAAATAAATAAATTATGTAGCTAACAGAAAGGTAAAACAGGATGAACATGGAAATCCCAAATTCCCAATTCCCAATTCGAAACCCTAACTACTTGTGGAAACACAGAGAGAGAGAGAGAGGAGACCTTGGCGTCGCGATAGTTGATGATGACTTTACCGGTGCCCTCCTGGAGTACAACACGAGCAATCGCGCACTTCCGGCGACCAGTCCCGATGATTGTCTGAGCTGCAAAACCGCCGGGAAGCCTTGATTTCACGTATTTCTTGAGGTTTTCAGTCTCCACCACTTCTGTAGGAGGAGCCGCCGCAACAGAAGCCACCACCAGACGAGGGGCACGTGTGGCGGTTCCGCACACGTGCGAACAAGTCACTGATTTGGAGCCGGGAAACGAGGCAATGCTGGGCTTCTGAGCTACGTGGGAGGAAAATGAGAGAGAAGAGAGGGACGATGTGAGAGCTGTTATGGAGACCGCCATTTTTTCCCTAGGGTTTCTGCGGATTTGGATTTTGCCGCCAGCACCGAGCAGCTGGTGGGAGGATGAAGAAGATGAAAGGGGATAACGTTCGGAAATGGGGGGATTGAGCGGATAACGAAAGTTTGGGTTTTTATTATTTGGTAAAATTGCACGAGTAGCAACTGGACTATTTGGGTATTCGAATTGCAACCCCAGGATAAAACAGGATTTAACAATGTCAATCAAAGTAAAATTAAGTGTTAATTACAAATATTCCCCCGAGTTTTTGCGATTATTTTATTTGGTCCTTCAAAATTTCAATTTGTTTTATCTAGAAGATTTTGAAAAAGTCACCAAACTATTAACATTGTAGCATGCTTTTCCCTCTGCACTTAAATCCGAATTTTCCTCCCAATATTTAGATTAATTTGACTGCTATCACTTGAATAAAAATAAACGAGAAAGTGTGAAAGAAAATAGTTTCTCTCATGTCACCATTTAAACACGTGACAATCGTTTATTAGACAAGTTGTACCGTTTTTAAACATGTGACAAACATTTATTGAACTGTGACACTACTATGATAAAACTTAATTGCACGAGAGAATTTCTCGTAGGTGCAAGTTTGCTCGAGTTTTGAGCATCCTCCTAACCGGTAACTGATGAGTGATAGTGTAAAATGGATCAGGCTAAGAGGATGCACAAGTGCACAAACAAGAAAAGATGGTGGCATGTGGTAACATTTTTTTTTTTTCCTATTGTTTGTAAAATGAATCCAACAGAACCATATTCTAAACTATTTTAATTTATAAGGAATGAGATTCCAACCTAAGTACAAGAGACGGCCAACCCTAGTCAATCGGCCTAAGCCACGTCTACTTGGAAAATGAAAGGCAGTTCCATCAATGCCAAGACAAGAACATAAAACAACGGCGTGGCGGTAACCAAAGCCGTTCGCCGAAAGCATCATCAAGAAAACAAAAGAATGAACTAAAACAGGCATGAACTCAACAACAAATGCACGCATAAATAATGGAAAGAGACACAAAAAGGTTGATTCCCCAACTCCGAATTCAGATGAAACCGATGCCCTTGGAGACAAAACATACAGTAATTCCATGCCTCAAATGCCTCCTGTATAAGATATGTGAAGAAACTGCATGAGAAAACATCTAGGAATCGAAAAGAAAAGAGAAAAAAAACGAGAGCGAAAAATGAGCAGGCCACATATCGTAGCGATTCCTTACCCGGCGCAAGGGCACGTAATTCCCTTGATGGAGTTCTCGCAAAGCTTAGCGAACCATGGCATCAAGGTCAGTTTTGTGAACACGGAGTATAACCACAAGCGCATAGTGAAAGCCTTGGCTGGCGAGAGTCTTATCGATCTAGTTTCGCTTCCAGATGGGTTAGAACCGTGGGAGGACAAGAGCGAGCTAGAGCAGATATCCGAAGCGTTGAAATGGATCATGCCGGGGAAGTTGGAGGAGCTCATAGAGAAGATCAACGGAGGGGATGGCGAAAATGTCACTTGTGTCATGGCTGATCATCATATTTTCTGGGCCCTGGAAGTAGCAGAGAAGATGAACATCAAGGCAGTTGCATTTTGGCCTGCAGCAGCTGCATCGTTGGCGTTGCTTCTCAGTGTACCAAAGTACATTGATGAAGGAATCGTTGACAACGATGGTAAGATCTCTGTCACAACTTTTCATTTTAAGCAGATCAACTCGGTTTTAAGTTTTCATACTTCCGCAAGTAGCAATTCGTTGCAAAGATGGGGGAGCTCTTCGAGCAGATTATCGATTGATCTTTTTGTAACCATTTAATTTTTCAGGAACTGTATTGAAGAGCCAGAATGTTGACATGGGAACAAACATGCCCACCATGAAAACTAAAGACTTTGTGTGGGCATGCATAGGTGACTTTACCATGCAGAAAATGATATTTGATTTGATGTTAAAACTCAACAGCAGCCAGAAACTGGCACAACGGGCTGTTTGCAACTCGGCACATGACCTCGAGCCGGAAGCATTCACCCTGATACCCGAGGTTTTGCCAATTGGCCCGCTCTTGGCAAGCAGCCGGCAAGGGAATTTAGCTGGGAACTTCTGGCCACAGGACTCAACCTGCTTAGAGTGGTTGGACCAACAGCCACTCAGCTCAGTGATATATGTTGCATTTGGCAGCTTCACAGTTTTCGATCCAACCCAATTCAAAGAATTGGCTTCGGCTCTCGAATTATCCGAGAGGCCATTCCTCTGGGTCGTGAGGTCAGATACTAATACTACTGACAGTATTTGTGATCCCTACCCGGAAGGATATCTAGAGCGTGTAGCCTCTCGCGGCCTGATGGTCAGTTGGGCACCTCAACAGAAGGTCCTGGCTCATCCTTCGATTGCTTGCTTCGTAAGTCACTGCGGGTGGAACTCCACCCTTGAAGGCATAAGCAATGGAGTTCCTATATTGTGCTGGCCATACTTTGCCGATCAGTTCATCAATGAGAGCTACATTTGTGATGTTTGGAAGGCGGGACTGAAATTCGATAGGAACGAAAGCGAGCTTATCACGAAAGAAGAAATCAAGAACAAGGTGGAACAACTGCTTGGTGTTGAAGAATTTAAAGAAAGTGCTTCCAAACTTAAGGAATTTGCCATGACCAGTATCAAAGAAGGTGGCCAATCTAACAAGAACTTTAACAATTTTATTGAATGGCTCCAGTCATAGGCAACGTCAAATTTGAAGTATGTGGTGATTCATCAAACGTCATATGACAAAATTTCGCCATCTCAATGTCAATCAACCAATTTACCAGGTTTACATGTTCAACTCTTTCAATACTTCCACAAAGAATGAAAGGTTGTTCCATCACCGAGTGGCACAATGGTTGGGACAAATTCCTAATCCGTATTTCATACGACTTGTTTGGGTTCGATTCTTGATGCTGGTTAATTACACTATGTGGCCAGAGGAGGCTGAAATGCAGTTGTGAGTTTTCGCAGCCTTAAAAAAACATAGACCGTCTAGGCTTGGCCACAAGCTAATCCATTTTTACAAAATAAAAAACTAGTGGATAAAAAATAAAACAATATACCCAAGAGAAAATCGTATATGTTTAAAGCATGGTCCGAAATGCCGATATTATCGGTTTTTAGGGGAACCGATTTTTTTTTCAATGTCCAAATGGTTTTTGGGATAATATCGGAACTGGCCTACTCGGAGAATAACGTCGGAGCTGTAGAAGCTCCGGCCGACTGTAAAACAGGACCCTAGACTCCGATCTAGGTATGAAAATGAAATAGAAGACGAGATGAACGTTTTTATATATGAAGTTTGCCGTGAAACCGTCGGAGGTGTTCGGAAAGTGAGTCGACACGCACGGCCTCGCCGGAGTTCGCCGAGTTGCAGAGATGAGAAGGAGAGGGAGAAAGACGAGGTTGCTGATGATGATGGGTGTGTGTGTGTGTATGTGGGTCTCGGACCCTCAGTGCAGAGAGAAAGGAGAGAGACGACGGCGGCGACAAGGGAGAAGCAGAAGCCGATCTGCCGATGTGGGTCTCTGTGCGTGTGTGTGGGAGTGGGAGAAGGATAGATGATGATGAGTTGGGTGGGTGGGTGGGGGTGGTTTCACAGGTGGGGGTGCCGAGATCTAGCGGAAGGGAGGGATAACGGAGGAGGGTGGGAGGGGTCGGACATGCGGAGAGTGAGGAATTTGAGAGAATATGGATGGAGAGAGAGAGATAGGCGACTAAAAGGCAAAGTGGGAATAAAAGGGAAAGAGTCTGACGGCAATAGGGATTTTGATAGGTTATGAAGAAAGATGATGGGTTGGGATTTTTTGCACTTTTGGGAATTAAGTGGACTCTTTCTTTGCAATTTTCTTAATGCCCATTTTGCATTTTGAAAATAAAATAAAATAAAATATTGTTTTCAATCACAATTTTACATAATTTAAGAGCATCTTCAATATAAATTTTAAATAAAACCCCCACAAACATATAATTCTTAAATAAAAAAAATAAAAGGTAATAAGTCACTCATGTATCTTACCATGCAATGTATAAAATGTAAAATATTGTACTAATTCATTATATATAAATGATTATGATGTGTTTAAAATTATTTCATTAATTACTACATATTTTCTACACTCACAATGTTTGCCAGCTCGCTATATAATCAACTTAAATCAGTTAAATCCATCATGCAATGCATTTCCTTCCAATTTTTTATGATAAACTAATAGATAATTGACTAAATAAACATCCTGCAAAGTTTCAATAAAAATTTCCAAGTTTTTCTTACAATTTCCGTGGTTTCCATGTAATTTTTATCGATATCGATATTATTCCGATATTTCCATCGATATTTCCGTGTTTTCGGACTACCGATATTTCCGATATTACCGATATTTAATACCTACTTTAAAGCATTTTCTTAAGCGAGATCCTGCCTCAATATGCGAGATCGATATTAGTAACATCTCGACAACAACGTTGTATTGAAATGATTAAATACATAACTATTTGCCCAACAGTGAAAATATACAATTATATTATTGCATAATTAGGGTTTATAGGGCGGATTAGCAGAGCCAATAAAAGGAAATATGAATTAAATTAGAGTTCTGATCTTACCTGACTGTAAGCATTTGTACCAGGAATTGGATCCTCTTTTGAGCTTGGGCTTAGGAGCCTCCTGGTCAACACACAAAGGCCGTTGGATTTTGATTTAATGGTTATAATTATTATAACTTTTAAAGAGTCATCATGTTTGTAGTCGTTAGATCAAAATCGAACGGCCCTTATGTGTTGGTCAGGAGGCTCCTAAGTTTGGGCTCATGAAAGGATCTAATTCCTTTGTACCGCACATATTTCACGATCTTATAAATAACTAATAAGGACTCATATGACTTTCGGGTAGTAAAGTTTGTTGTTGTTCATTCAACTATGTACAATGACAGCCAATGGGGGCAAATGTGGATGCACATTGGAAGTAAGGTGGTCCTAGGACCACTCGGAGTCAGAGAAATATACATGTGAAGATCTTCCAAGAACCCTCCAAATGTTTGGTACAAGTTCTTTTGTGTACACCAAGTGTTTGACAAAATGCCTTGCACAAGTTGCATCGATAATACTCGACAAATTCTTACAAAAACACTTGTTAGATTGCTTTGACACCTATCAATATTTGACATGTGTGCAACTTGATTCAGCTGACGACAAAACGCCAACCAAATATTCGACGAAATACCTCGGTGAATAAATTGAATATTTTTTTTTGCGCATTTCGCGGTCTGTTTCTTTCTAATAAAAACTTCAACCTCAAACACTAAAATCTCAAGATTCAAATCTTGAATCCGCCAGAATTCAAATATCCAATTAGAGGGCAACCCTATATACGAACCTGCAAAACATGCATATTTTCTTGGAGCTATTAGAAAAAAGAGAAGCAATATTTTGTCCCAGCTTTAATAGCATGGACAAATGCTGCTGATGAAGATGTGACACAGACAGTGTGTGTATCTAGTCATAGTTGTGGAGGTATGGGGCCCTTTTTGAAATGTAAGATGATGGAGGAAGTATCCTTCTTCTTGTTTTAAGTAAAGAAAGGACATGGAATTTTTAAAAAACATTTTGCACACTTTTGTAAGATAGAATATCAAACTAGCCACTCTCACTTTCTTAATTCTTAAAGACTGAAACCCTAGTAAGTAGCTAGAACTAGCCTTAGTAGAATATGGACACTGTCCACGAGAGTAATGCTATAGTTAGTCGCTCACACATAACGACTGTTAATCATTAACATAAGTGAATCATATAACATATTGACAACTGACAATCATTCTCATGCACATAAACAACTGTCGCGAGAACATATTCACTCCCTCACAAAAACTACTAAAATTTGGTCAATTAATTGCTACCAAAAAAGGCAAACAAATGAACAAACAAACTGTGGTTGGGCTTTTTCTTTTTTTTTTTATTGGTCCTTTTTTGTTTCTTTATTTTGTCTATAGGTCAATAGTTTGTAAATTTGTGTTGTATCTATAATAAAGATTGTATCTATAATAAAGATTCCTGCCTTTAGTTGATCCTGAAAAAAAAAAGGAAACAAATGAACAAGTTATAAATAGTATCAAAATTTCATCAAAATAAATACTAAAATATACTAAGAATACGACAAAAATATAAATTCAACTGCTAGCTGATAAAGATTTGTGTCTAGTCAGATGTGGTACAAATAATGTATGTATCTAGTCATGGTTGTGGAAGTATGGGGCCCTTTTGAAATGAAAGATCATGCAAGTATCATTCTTCTTGTCTTTTTAAATAGTCTGTTTTTTAATCCGATACATCATTAAACGTTCGATTAATTTAATCAGTATTAACCGACTCAAATAGTCAGTCAAGAAAACATAAACAAACCAACAAGATAATGAATCTAAGCAATGACTTATAAAGTAAGCTCAACACAGTAAACAAGAAGCAATGGGTAGCTCCTCAACACCTAAAGCTCCTCCCAGATTTGACCTGAACACACTGAAACTCTGAAAAAAAAGAAGAAACAGAAAGCAAAGAGAATGAGCAGCCCACATATTTTAGCTATTCCTGTTCCTGCACAAGGCCATGTAATTCCCATGATGGCGCTCTCACAATGCTTAGTGAATCATGGCTTCAAAGTCACATTTGTCAACACAGACTTCAATCACAACCGCGTCGCGAACGCCTTGCCTGATGGTCAAAGTCATATGACGAAGGATCGTATCGATCTAGTTTCAATTCCGGATGGTTTGGAACCGGGGGAGGACAGGAGAGATCTAGGACTGTTAACGGAAGCAATGCGACGAGTCATGCCAGGGAAGTTGGAGGAGCTGATAGAGAAGATTAACGGAGGGGATGGCGAAAAAATCACTTGTGTCATTGCTGATCAGGGTATCGGGTGGGCGCTTGAAGTTGCGGCGAAGATGAAAATCAAGGCGGTCGCCTTTTGGACTGCGTCAGCTGCGGTCTTGGCCTTGAAACTGAACATCCCCAAGTTAATTGATGAAGGAATCATTGACAATGATGGTGAGTGAGAACTCTGATATCCTCTATCACGAACCTGTGAAATATTATGCAACCATGTTATGTAAATATTTTAGTTCAACTAGTTAAATGTGTTCAAGCTCACTCATTTGAAACGTAAAATTTTGATTTGAGACACACTTGGAATTTTTACTAGAAATTCAAGTGCTTCTTGAAGTCCCAAAAAAAGCTTCTACAACTCAGAAGCACTTTTTAATTTTTAAGTCAAACATGGTTGGAACTTAGAAGTGCTTATGGATGTTAGAAAATTATGCTAGAAGCAGTCCCAGATAGGTCCGGCAGATATGTGCTGAATATGTAGGCCTAGTCCTTGCTAGTGACTACTTTAACTTGATCGAAATTTTTGGTTACTATTGTGAAACTTCGGATTCTGTTGTGTGTGTTGAGTCTCACATCGGTAATCTACTGATAGATCCAGTTATGTAAGAAATTGTCAGGAGCCTCGATTAGTGAATAAATTAGACTAATTAGTTATGTGTTTAGCAATAGGCTATGAAATTATTGAGTTCTCTTTTTATGTTTTATATTTTCGTAATCATTCATACAGTCACTTGTTACAGGAACCGTATTGAAAAGCCAGGCGATTCAGTTGGCACCAAACATGCCCGCCATAAAAACTGCAGACTTTGTGTGGGCGTGTATTGGTAACGAAACCACTCAGAAAATCATGTTTCAATTTATGGTAAGAAGCATCCAGGCTGTGCAAGTAGCAGACTGGATTCTTTGCAACTCTGCATACGGCCTCGAGCCAGCAGCATTCACCTTTGCACCCGAGATTTTTCCAATAGGTCCACTCTTGGCGAGCAGCCGGCTTGAGAATTCACCAGGCAACTTCTGGCAGCAAGACTCAACTTGCTTGCAATGGCTGGATCAACAGCTGCCCAGCTCAGTGATCTATGTTGCATTTGGAAGCTTCACGATTTTCAATCAAACACAATTCCTGGAGCTTGCTCTGGCTCTTGAATTATCTGAGAGGCCATTTCTCTGGGTTGTGAGGCCGGATATCACTGACACGACAAGTGATCCGTACCCGGATGGATATCAAGAGCGAGTAGCCTCTCGCGGTCGAATGGTGGGTTGGGCGCCTCAACAAAGGGTTCTGGCTCATCCGTCGATTGCTTGCTTCTTAAGTCACTGCGGTTGGAACTCAACCCTAGAAGGCCTAAGCAATGGGGTTCCTTTCTTGTGCTGGCCATACTTTGCAGACCAGTTCACTAACGAGAGCTACATTTGTGATGTTTGGAAGGTGGGATTGAAATTCGAAAAGAATGAAACGGGAATCGTCCTGAAAGAAGAAATCAAGAACAAGGTAGATCAACTGCTCGGTGACGAAATTTATACAGCAAGAGCTCGCAAACTCAAGGAAGTGGCCATCACTAATGTTGAAGAAGGCGGCCAATCTAACAAAACCTTCAAGAACTTTATTGAATGGATGAAATCATAGAGAAGCAATCTAAGATCAATGTTTCAGAGTCATAAGATACTATCTCAAACTAGGCCACTTTCACGTTCTTAATTCTTAAATCCTAGCTAGTAGCTAGAGCTTTGGTAGAATATGGACACTTTTCAACAAAGAGTAATGCTACGATTAGCCACTCAAACACACTGATTGTCAGTCGTTGATATAAGTGAAAATAATGAATAAGAAACTGGCAATAATTAGACAATTGTCGCTGGCACACGTCAACAACTAACATTCAGTCAACTAGTAGCTACCAAAAAATCACACATATGAACTGATGGGAACAGTTATTTCTGTGAAAATTTTTGTTCCATGAATTTCTTAATAAAAATAAGAAACAAATATCAAATTGATATGGCGGGATTCCGTTCATTGTAGCTTGAGCGAGATCCAGCTTCACTGTAGCTAAGGCAAGATCTGTATCAATTATCGATATTGTTTTGGATATGTTGTCGATATAGATACCTCTCCAACAGCAGTGGAAAGGTTATGAAGTTTGTCATATACACATACATACATATATATATACACACACACGTTTGAAGAATAAAGTAAAGAATGCAAACAAAATCACAATATAATAAAAATATTAAAGTAAGACCCAAATCTCCTCCCAGATTCGATCAATCGATCTGATTAAGATTAGAACACACTGAAAGTGGGAAAAAAAAAAAAAACACACACACACACACACAAAGAAAAAACAATGAGCAGCCCACATATTTTAATTCTTCCTCTTCCTGCACAAGGCCATGTAATTCCCATGATGGAGTTGTCACAAAGCTTAGTGAATCATGGCTTCAAGGTCACGTTTGTCAACACAGATTTCAATCACAACTGCGTCACTAACGCCTTGCCTGATGATCAAAGTCATATACGGAGGGATTGCATCGACCTAGTTTCAATTTCGGATGGCTTAGAACCGGGGCAGGACACGAATGACCCAGGAAAGTTATCTGAAGCAATGCAACAAGTCATGCCAGGGAAGTTGGAGGAGCTGATGGAGAAGATCAATAACCGAGGGGAAGGCGATAAAATCACTTGTGTCATTGCTGATCAGGCTATCGGGTGGGCTCTGGAAATTGCGGTGAAGATGAAAATCAAGGCGGCCGCCTTTTGGCCGGCATCAGCTGCAGTTTTAGCCTTGAAGTTGAGCATCCCCGAGTTAATTTATGAAGGAATCATTGACAATGATGGTGAGTGAGAACTGTGAGATCCTCTATCACTAATTTCTTATTCAACCACTCAGAAAATCATGTTTCAGTCCATGTTAAAATGCAACAAGGCTGTACAAGTGGCGGACTGGCTTCTTTGCAACTCTGCGTATGATCTTGAGCCAGCAACATTCACCTTTACACCCGAGATTCTAACAATAGGCCCGCTCTTGGCGAGCAGACGGCTTGGGAATTCAGCAGGCTACTTCTGGCCACAAGACTCAACTTGCTTAGAGTGGCTGGATCAACAGCCACCCAACTCAGTGATCTATGTTGCATTTGGCAGCTTCACAATTTTTAAACCCACCCAATTCAAGAATTGGCTCTGGCTCTCGAATTCTCGGAGAGGCCATTTCTCTGGGTCGTGCGGCCAGATAGCACTGACACGACAAGTGATCCCTACCCGGAAGGATATCAAGAGCGAGTAGCCTCTCGCAGTCGGATGGTGGGTTGGGCACCTCAACAGAAGGTTCTGGCTCATCCTTCGATTGCTTGCTTCCTAAGCCATTGCGGTTGGAACTCTACCCTAGAAGGCCTAAGCAATGGGGTTCCTTTCTTGTGCTGGCCATACTTTGCCGAGCAGTTCACTAATGAGAGCTACGTTTGTGACGTTTGGAAGGTGGGATTGAAATTCGAAAAGAATGAAACTGGCATCACCACCAAAGAAGAAATTAAGAACAAGTTGGAACAACTGCTTGGAGACAAAGATTTCAACGAAAGAGCTTTGAAACTGAAGGAATTGGCCATCGCCAATGTCGAAGAAGGCGGCCAATCTAACAAGATCTTCAAGAATTTTGTTGAATGGATGAAATCATAGGGCATGCAAGTGGAAGAGGCAAAGAAGAAAATGTGCTAATCATCTGTTTTTAAGAATTAATATAAGATTCATGCTTCAGTTGATACAGTGATACAATAAAATTCAGAAATCTATTTATATCTTAATTATATCCGTGAATCGTGGTCACGAAATTTAGTCTCCACACATTAAAATTCTACAATATTACATGAATGACAGTTCAAGGTGTATATACTTGTATTTGAATTGATTAAATACATTACTATTTGTTCAACATTGAAAATATACAATTATATATAATTAGGGTTAATAGGTCGGATTAGCAGAGCCAACAACAACAACAACAACAAGGCCTTTTCCCACTAAGTGGGGTCGGCTATATGAATCCTAGAACGCCATTGCGCTCGGTTTTGTGTCATGCCCTCCGTTAGATCCAAGTACTCTAAGTCTTTTCTTAGAGTCTCTTCCAAAGTTTTCCTAGGTCTTCCTCTACCCCTTCGGCCCTGAACCTCTGTCCCGTAGTCACATCTTCGAACCGGAGCGTCAGTCGGCCTTCTTTGCACATGTCCAAATCACCAGAGCCGATTTTCTCTCATCTTTCCTACAATTTCGGCTACTCCTACTTTACCTCGGATATCCTCATTCCCAATCTTATCCTTTCTCGTGTGCCCACACATCCCACGAAGCATCCTCATCTCCGCTACACCCATTTTGTGTACGTGTTGATGCTTCACCACCCAACATTCTCTGCCATACAACATCGCTGGCCTTATTGCCGTCCTATAAAATTTTCCCTTGAGCTTCAGTGGCCTACGACGGTCACACAACACGCCGGATGCACTCTTTCCATCCAGCTCGTATTCTATGGTTGAGATCTCCATCTAATTCTCCGTTCTCTTGCAAGATAGATCCTAGGTAACGAAAACGGTCGCTTTTTGTGATCTTCGCTAGATTGCTCCGGTCATTAGTGTGGATAAGTATATAAATGGATAGAGATAGGAAAGCAAACACAAGATGTACGTGGTTCACCCAGATTGGCTACGTCCACGGAATAGAAGAGTTCTCATTAATTGTGAAGGGTTTACACAAGTACATAGGTTCAAGCTCTCCTTTAGTGAGTACGAGTGAATGATTTAGTACAAATGACATTAGGAAATATTGTGGGAGAATGATCTCGTAATCACGAAACTTCTAAGTATCGGAGTGTGGTGTCGTCTTGACTTGCCTTATCTGTCTCATAGGTAGATGTGGCATCTTCTCTGGAAGTACTCTTCCTCCATCCAGGGGTGGTATCTTTAACTGGTGGAGATGCACAAGGTAATGTATCAATTTCACTTGAAGCTTACTTGTAGTTTCAGGCTTGGTCAAGCGCGATACAAACCATGTAGTAGGAGTCCCCCAAGTCGCCGAGCTAGGGGGTCTGCTGAAAGAGGTGACAGACAAGGTAAGCAATCAGAGCTCCGACTGATTGTTCACCTTCTCCCCATCTTGCAGCAGCATGAAGGATAAAGAGAAGAAAGATGAGAAGAGATGATATGAGATACTTTTGCTTTTGAAGAAGTAACTTTCCACAGGCTTATTCTTGAACTGAGCTGGAGGGTTTTCTGGTTTCCTCCAGAGTATAAGGCCGACTGAAGAATTTGAGGGTCAAAACAAGTCCATCAAATCTAGAGTACGTTCCACCCTGCTGATATGGGATACTTTTGCTTTTGACAGAGTAATGGATGTATCGGCACGTGTGCTGTTACGCTTGTCTCCACATGCTTCCTTGTATCCTTCGCACTTGCCCTATCTGTTCCTCAAGCAGATGCGGAATCTTCCCTGGAAACATAAGATGATGAAGATGAGTACTCGAGAGCAATGCCAGGTAAGTAATCAGGTAAGGGGTTCCAGGCAGTCAGTTCCTGGCTGGAAGCTTGATTCCAAGTGCTGACTGATTGCTCTCTTTCTCCTTGTCTTGCAGGTAAAAACAAGGCCAAAAGAAAAAACAGGGAAAAAGCATGATATGGGATACTCTTGCTTTTAACCCTGATGATATGAGATATTCTTGCTCTAGTATAGCTTGTTTGCAGAGGTATTATCGGGGGGAAAGAAAGCTGAATATTTCGAAAGGCTTTGTTGGGAGTGCCCTCTCAGATATGATGAAGGGTTGAGCATTTTTGCAGGTCTGCCTGTCCGTTGGGGATGGAGGTCGACATATATAGGAGTCTCCCTAACAACAAGTAGTAATGCTATTCCTTTACCCTGCTTGGTCATAGCACGGTAGTGGGAGCTGCCAGTTTCACATGTTTTAACTCTGTCAGAGCACTTTGAAAAAGTGGTCTGTGGTATCTGGCTCTCGAGATTCGGAGAGCGATGCCTCTTCGATTTTTGAGAAAGCAATCATGCTGGGGTTCTGACTCTCGAGATTCGGAGAGCAGTGTCTCTTCGATTTTTGAGGAAGTAATCATGTTGGGAGTCTGGCTCTCGAGATTCGGAAGGCGGTGCCTCTTCGATTTTGGAGCAAGCAATCTTGTTGGGAGTGTTGTCTCGAATGTGAGTAAAGGTTGGACATGTTTGCTAGTCTACCTTGCCACGAAGCACAAAGGTTGACACACAGGGACTTTCCAATTATCCAGCAATGGTACTGTTCCTTTACCCTCTCTTCGATTTTGAGAAAGTAGTCATGTTGGGAGTCTGGCTCTCGAGATTTGGAGGAAGGTGCCTCTTCGATTTTGGAGCAAGCAATCTTGTTGGGACTGTTTTCTCGAATGTGAGTAAAGGTTGGGCATGTTTGCTAGTCTACCTTGCCACGAAGCACAGAGGTTGACACACAGGGACTTTCCAATTATCCAGCAGTGGTACTGTTCCTTTACCCTTGTGGGTAATAATATGGTAGCTAGACCTTCAAAATTTATGTGTCTAAACTTTGTTAGTGCTGTTTCTTTGCTATTCTTTTACCTTTCTTGGTCAGAGCGATGTAGTGGGAGCTGCAAGCTTCACGTGCTCAACTTTGGCAGAGAACTTTGGCAAAGTGATCTGTGGTACCCATGAGTTATTGTTGCGTGTGGGAAGTGGGTGATTGAACAGTAAGATTCATGTGCTTTCTACTTCACCAGAAGTCTTCGACAGAATGCCCATAATTTCTGCAAAGCTGAGTGTGCGTGTGACAGGTGCTGACAAGGCTAGAAAAGTAGGTGCCTCTTCGATTTCTGAGATCGGCCCTCGTGGTCTCTGAGCAGCCCAGCTTTTGAGAAAGCGAGCGCCTCTTCGATTGATTCGGAGAACGGTGCCTCACCGATTTTTGAGAAAGCAATCATGCTGGGGGTCTGGCTCTCGAGATTCGGGGAGCAGTGTCTCTTCGATTTTTGAGAAAGTAATCATGTTGGGAGAGTGGCTCTCGAGATTCGGAGGGCGGTGCCTCTTCGATTTTGGAGCAAGCAATCTTGTTGGGAGTGTTTTCTCGAATGTGAGTAAAGGTTGGGCATGTTTGCTAGTCTACCTTGCCACGAAGCACAGAGGTTGACACACAGGGACTTTCCAATTATCCAGCAATGGTACTGTTCCTTTACCCTCTCTTCGATTTTTAAGAAAGTAGTCATGTTGAGAGTCTGGCTCTTTAGATTCGGAGGACGGTGCCTCTTCGATTTTGGAGCAAGCAATCTTATTGGGAGTGTTTTCTCGAATGTGAGTAAAGGTTGGGCATGTTTGCTAGTCTACCTTACCACGAAGCACAGAGGTTGACATACATGGACTTTCCAATTATCCAGCAGTGGTACTGTTCCTTTACCCTTGTGGGTAATAATATGGTAGCTAGACCTTCAAAATTTATGGGTCTAAACTTTGTTAGTGCTGTTTCTTTGCTATTCTTTTACCCTTCTTGGTCAGAGCGATGTAGTGGGAGCTGCAAGCTTCACGTGCTCAACTTTGGCAGAGAACTTTGGCAAAGTTATCTGTGGTACCCATGAGCTATTGTTGCGTGTGGGAAGTGGGTGATTGAACAGTAAGATTCATGTGTTTTCTACTTCCCCAGAAGTCTTTGACAGAATGCCCATAATTTCCGCAAAGCTGAGTGTGCGTGTGACAGGTGCTGACAAGGCTGGAAAAGTAGGTGCCTCTTCGATTTCTGAGATCGGCCCTCGTGGTCTCTAGGGAGCCCAGCTTTTGAGAAAGCGAGCGCCTCTTCGATTTTTGAGATCGGCCTTCGTGGTCTTTGAGCAGCCCAACTTTTGAGAAAGCAAACGGCTCTTCGATTTCTGAGATCAACCCTCGTGATCTCTAAGCAGCCCAACTTTTGAGAAAGCAAACGCCTCTTCGATTTCTGATTAGGCGCCTCTTTGATTTCTGAAGCTCCGTCGAGTGCAGATTTTTATAGAGGCTGGCATTAAGTTCCAAAGCACACTTGAATCTCCACCAGTAGAAGCTTCATTCTTGCACTTCTAAGATCTTGATTTGTCCGACCTCTTCTCTCTTCAACACCTTTGAAAATGTCTGGCCCCTCCGACCGTCGTTTTGACTTGAACCTTGTTGAAGAGGCAGCCCCGCCTTCTCCAGACAACATATGGCGCCCATCCTTCGTCTCCCCAACTGGTCCTCTTACCGTTGGGGATTCCGTGATGAAGAATGATATGACCGCTGCGGTGGTGGCCAGGAACCTTCTCACTCCCAAAGATAACAGACTACTTTCCAAACGGTCTGATGAGTTAGCTGTTAAGGATTCGCTGGCTCTCAGTGTTCAGTGTGCAGGTTCTGTGTCTAATATGGCCCAACGCCTATTTGCTCGAACCCGCCAAGTTGAATCATTGGCGGCTGAAGTGATGAGTCTCAAACAGGAGATTAGAGGGCTCAAGCATGAGAATAAACAGTTGCACCGGCTCGCACATGACTATGCTACAAACATGAAGAGGAAGCTTGACCAGATGAAGGAAACTGATGGTCAGGTTTTACTTGATCATCAGAGATTTGTGGGTTTGTTCCAAAGGCATTTATTGCCTTCGTCTTCTGGGGCTGTACCGCGTAATGAAGCTCCAAATGATCAACCTCTGATGCCTCCTCCTTCTAGGGTTCTGTCCAGTACTGAGGCTCCAAGTGATCCCCCTCCGGTGCCTTCTCTTTCTGGGGCTCTACCGACTGCTGAGACTTCTCCTAAGCAACCTTTGTGAAGGCTCCCTCTTGTGTGTTTATTTTGACTCATGTATATGTACATATTTGTAGCTTATCGGGGATATCAATAAATAAGCTTTCCTTCATTTCAACGTATTGTGTTAAATACACCAAAGCCTTCTTCGCTAAGTTCTTTGAATTTTCTTTTGTTGAAGCTTGTATGTTGAAGCTTTCTGAGTGGAGCATGTAGGTTGGGGTAGTGTTCCCTTAATTTCCCGAGTGAGGAAAACTTCTTGGTTGGAGACTTGGAAAATCCAAGTCACTGAGTGGGATCGGCTATATGAATCTTAGAACGCCATTGTGCTCGATCCTGTGTCATGTCCTTCGTTAGATCCAAGTACTCTAAGTCTTTTCTTAGAGTCTCTTCCAAAGTTTTCCTAGGTCTTCCTCTACCCCTTCGGCCCTGAACCTCTGTCCCATAGTCGCATCTTCTAATCGGAGCGTCAGTAGGCCTTCTTTGCACATGTCCAAACCACCGTAACCGATTTTCTCTCATCTTTCCTTCAATTTCGGCTACTCCTACTTTACCCCGGATATCCTCATTCCTAATCTTATCCTTTCTCGTGTGCCCACACATCCAACGAAGCATCCTCATCTCCGCTACACCCATTTTGTGTACGTGTTGATGTTTCACCGCCCAACATTCTGTGCCATACAGCATCGCCGGCCTTATTGCCGTCCTATAAAATTTTCCCTTGAGCTTCAGTGGCATACGGCGGTCACACAACACGCCGGATGCACTCTTCCACTTCATCCATCCAGCTTGTATTCTATGGTTGAGATCTCCATCTAATTCTCCGTTCTTTTGCAAGATAGATCCTAGGTAACGAAAACGGTCGCTCTTTGGTATTTCTTGATCTCCGATCCTCACCCCTAACTCGTTTTGGCCTCCATTTGCACTGAACTTGCACTCCATATATTCTGTCTTTGATCGGCTTAGGCGAAGACCTTTAGATTCCAACACTTCTCTCCAAAGGTTAAGCTTTGCATTTACCCCTTCCTGAGTTTCATCTATCAACACTATATCGTCTGCGAAAAGCATACACCAAGGAATATCATCTTGAATATGTCCTGTTAACTCATCCATTACCAACGCAAAAAGGTAAGGACTTAAGGATGAGCCTTGATGTAATCCTACAGTTATGGGAAAGCTTTCGGTTTGTCCTTCATGAGTTCTTACGGCAGTCTTTGCTCCTTCATACATATCCTTTATAGCTTGGATATATGTTACTCGTACTCCTTTCTTCTCTAAAATCCTCCAAAGAATGTCTCTTGGGACCCTATCATACGCTTTTTCCAAATCTATAAAGACCATGTGTAAATCCTTTTTCCCATCTCTATATCTTTCCATCAATCTTCGTAAGAGATAGATTGCCTCCATGGTTGAGCGCCCTGGCATGAACCCGAATTGGTTGTCCGAAACCCGTGTCTCTTGCCTCAATCTATGCTCAATGACTCTCTCCCAGAGCTTCATTGTATGACTCATTAGCTTAATACCCCTATAGTTCATGCAATTTTGTATGTCGCCCTTATTCTTGTAGATAGGCACCAAAGTGCTCGTTCGCCACTCATTTGGCATCTTCTTCGTTTTCAAAATCCTATTGAAAAGGTCAGTGAGCCATGTTATACCTGTCTCTCCCAAAACTTTCCACACTTCGATTGGTATATCGTCTGGGCCTATTGCTTTTCTATGCTTCATCTTCTTCAAAGCTACAACCACTTCTTCCTTCCGGATTCGACGATAAAAGGAGTAGTTTCTACACTCTTCTGAGTTACTCAACTCCCCTAAAGAAGCACTCCTTTCATGTCCTTCATTGAAAAGATTATGAAAATAACCTCTCCATCTGTCTTTAACCGCGTTCTCTGTAGCAAGAACCTTTCCATCCTCATCCTTGATGCACCTCACTTGGTTTAGGTCCCTTGTCTTCTTTTCCCTTGCTCTAGCTAGTTTATAGATATCCAACTCTCCTTCTTTGGTATCTAGTCGTTTATACATATCGTCGTAAGCCGCTAACTTAGCTTCTCTGACAGCTTTCTTCGCCTCTTGCTTCGCTTTTCTATACCTTTCACCATTTTCATCGGTCCTCTCCTTGTATAAGGCTTTACAACATTCCTTCTTAGCCTTCACCTTTGTTTGTACCTCCTCATTCCACCACCAAGATTCCTTTTGGTGTGGGGCAAAGCCCTTGGACTCTCCTAATACCTCTTTTGCTACTTTTCGGATACAACTAGCCATGGAATCCCATATTTGGCTAGCTTCCCCCTCTCTATCCCACACACATTGGGTGATTACCTTCTCTTTGAAAATGGCTTGTTTTTCTTCTTTTAGATTCCACCATCTAGTTCTTGGGCACTTCCAAGTCTTGTTCTTTTGTCTCACTCTTTTGATATGTACATCCATCACCAACAAGCGATGTTGATTAGCCACGCTCTCTCCTGGTATAACTTTGCAATCCTTACAAGTTATACGATCCCCTTTCCTCATTAGAAGAAAATCTATTTGTGTTTTTGACGACCCACTCTTGTAGGTGATTACATGTTCTTCTCTCTTCTTAAAGAAGGTGTTGGCTAAGAAGAGATCATATGCCATTGCAAAATCCAAGATAGCTTCCCCATCCTCGTTTCTCTCCCCAAAACCATGGCCACCATGAAAACCTCCGTAGTTGCCTGTCTCCCTGCCCACGTGTCCATTTAAATCTCCTCCTATAAATAACTTCTCCGTCTGAGCAATTCCTTGCACCAAGTCTCCAAGATCTTCCCAAAATTTCTCCTTCGAACTCGTATCCAACCCTACTTGAGGTGCGTACGCACTAATCACATTGATAAGTTCTTGTCCTATTACAATCTTGATTGCCATGATTCTATCTCCTACCCTCTTGACATCTACAACATCTTGTACCAAGGTCTTGTCCACGATGATGCCAACACCGTTTCTCGTTCTATTTGTGCCCGAATACCAAAGTTTAAACCCTGAGTTTTCTAGATCTTTTGCCTTACTACCAACCCACTTAGTTTCTTGTAGGCACATAATATTTATCCTTCTCCTCACCATAACTTCCACTACTTCCATAGATTTTCCCGTTAAGGTTCCTATATTCCACGTTCCTAAACGCATTTTGCTCTCTTGAACTCTACCCTTCTGTCCTAGCTTCTTCACCCTCCCCCGTCTAATAGGATCAAAGTACTTCTTTTGTGTGTCCCGGGTAAAGTTGATAGGAGCATATGCTCCCAAACAACTTTGAGTGGAGTCGTTCGAAAAGAAGTTTCTATGGCCCCCTTGCTCATTTAACACTGCATCCGGGTGCCGATGGAGATACAGCGACCCTTGCTCACTTATCACTGTGCTCGGGCCACACAGCGCGCCACTTACGGGTGACGCCCTAGCTTTAGCGCGATTTTGTTCTGGATTCATTTTCATAAGGATTCGACGTGATCATGGAGTGCCGGCTGTCGACTACCTGACGCCCTCCCCCTCCTCCTTTATCCGGGCTTGGGACCGGCCATGTAAAATATGAATCAAATTAATTCTGATCTTACCTGATAGGTAAGCATTTGTACCACGCATATTTCACGATATATACATATATACATATATATATATATATATATATATAACTTGATGTAGAGCAGATGGCTGAGTGGATTGAAGAGAAAATGAACTGAAAGTGAAAGGGACGCATCAGGAATTTGCAGATTTGACGTCCGAGTTCCGATTTAGGCTCATGATACATTTTTGAAAGAGAACAATGTCACAGTTTAGATTTACCACTTTGGTTTGATATACGGTGGATTTTGGTCATCCAAGACCGTTTAGGCTTCCAAAACTGCATTTTAATAATTTAAGACTTTTCGTTTATCGTCTGATTAATCTCGTTTATTTTCATAAGGCCCTTGAGTTTTTCCATGGCATTGTGATTAGGTTATTTAAGCCGTTAGCTTCAAATGTAATCTCATCTTTCAATCAATAATCAAATAAATGTTCTCAACCAAAATCCGATGGACTCCATAACTTGTTCTTCAAGAGCTTACGTTGGCACCCCTTGTTAGTTTCATGTTGCGTCATAACTAATTGAAAAAACTCCTTGATTCGATTTTTGGGTAGTAGAGTTTGTTCGTGCTTACTGACTACAGTGACAGTCAACGCAAGTATCCAATTAGAGGGCAACCCCATATACGAACCTGAAAAAAGAAAAGAAAAAGAAATATACTTTATTGGAGCTTTTCATAAAAGGAGAAGCAATATCTTCTAGTATGGACAAATGCTGCTGACGAAGATGTGACACAGATAATGTTTTTGAGATGAAAGATCATGGGAGTATCTTCTTCTTTGTTTTCTTGTTTTAAATAAAGAAAGAACATGGAATTTGAAAAAAACCATTTTGCACACTTTTGTAAGATACAATATCAAACTAGCCACTCTCAGTTTAATATACTTGTAAGTTCTCTCCCGTTTTGGTGAGAGCTTCTCTCTCTGTGAGAGAGTTTTCTCTTCAACGTGTGAGAGTTTTCTTTAGTTTTCAAGCTTGGTTCTATAGTTTTTTCTCACTTTTACTGCTACCGATCCTAGTTGTGGCTTGTGTTGGTGGCAGCCCCAGTCCCTCCTCCTCCTTTTTCCTTCGGTTTCTCTCCTATGTCCCTTCTAGATAGCTTGTATTTCCGACTTGGATCCCTGTGTAGATCTATCCGATCTTCCGGTTTCAACTCCCATTTTTAGTCATGTTCTCGATACCCAGTTTAAATGTGAAATTTCCTCTAGTGAAGTTTCAATTCTGCAAGGAAAAGTGTGCAGAACTTTGGTTCGGGTCTTCATACTGCCACTTTCCGCCGCAACTGTTTTGATGGGACTGTTCTCCTTGGTGATTGAGCTTCGATCTGGAAGCACCTTGGGTGACGATGTTATGACTGGAAGTGTGGAGTTTATCTGGATGACTCGGATTATGCGCAAATTGGGGCATTTTTGGCAACCTTGGGAATGTATGACTGATTTCCATGGGGTTCCAGCGGCTACTGTTTATGGATTCCAGTTTGGGAATTTTTGTTTTTTCTGGCTTGTTGTGTTAGGGTTTGTTTGGGCCGGGGCTTATGCCTTTTGTTTGGGTCTTTGGAGGAGGGATTTGTGTATATTGTCGGCTTTGTGTATATTTTAGTTCTTTGAATGAAAGTTGCTATACCAAAAATTTTAAATTTAAAAAAAAAAAAAACAACTAGCCACTCTCACTTTCTTAATTCTTAAAAACTAAAACCCTAATTAGTAGAAAATGTAATATGCACACATTTCAACTATCCGCTCACACATAGCGATTGTTAATCGTTGACGCAAGTGAATTTTATAACGTATTGACAACTGACAATCATTCATTTGCACGTAGACGACTGCGGCTATCACACATTCATAAACTATCTAATTGACTTAGTGATTGGCCACCATCAGGGTAATTAAATAAGCAATTTATGTGGAACATCATCCTGAAATTGAAAAGGGTTTCTTGTGATTAGTAATTGTAATTTTACTTAAGGCGAACATCACTCTCTTAAGGGTTTCATGGTTTTGAAAGGGTTTTCACAGAACTTAATGAGTCTTGCATGTTAATTATATTTGATCTGAACATCACAGACGGATTGCATGTTGGATATAAGTTTTCACTTGAACATCACGATGAAAACATGCATTATGAAAACATAACATTCAAAGCATGTATGTGAAAATTCATATGTAGTTGGTAAAATTATAGAGGATTGTTAATAACGCCAGTTGAACCCTAGTCTTTCCCATAAGTAATTTTCTTAAAATCTATTTACTACTTTCTGTTTTTGCATTTTTTTTCCTTAAATTAAAACTGTTTTGTTTGTGATTTTCATATCTTAAATTTCACAAAATCTTTAATCTTTTCTAAAATCTATTTTTAAATAGTTAATTAAGGATTAGTTTAAACACAGATTATTCACTCAATTCCTGTGAAGAACAACCTTGCATGAGCGTTCATACTACAACTATCTTGCACTCTTGCAAGCCTTTTATGTGTTTGTGTAATTTTAACTTATTTGCGAATGTACTAAAAATCCTATCACCAATAATGAATAAGAAACTGACAATTATTAGAAGATTGTCGCTAGCACACATCAACTACTAACATTTAGTCAACTAGTAGCTACCAAAAAAATCACACATGAACTGATGGAAACAATTATTTCTGCGAAACACTTTGTTCCATGAATTATTGAATAAAAACAAGAGACAAATATCAATTATTTGGCACAGCGGGATTCCGTTGATATTTGTTGATAACAAGTTGGTATTTTTGTGGATATATTTTCCATATGGATCCCTCTCCAAATGCAGTGGATAAGGTTATGAAGTTTGCCGTATATACATATATATATATATATATATATATATATATTTTTTTTTTTTATTTATTTATTTATTTATTTATTTATTTATAAATATACACACACACACATATCAAGAACAAAGTAATGAAACTGAAATCAAACAAAACAACAACATAATAAATCCAAGCAGTGAATATTAAAACAAGACCAAAACACCAAAAGCAACAAATAGTGGCTCCTCAACAGCTGCCCCAGATCTCCTCCCAGATTCGGTCAATCGATCTGGTTAAGATAAGAACACTCTGAAAGTCGGAAAAAAAATAAGAAACACCAATGAACAGCCCACATATTTTAGTTATTCCTGCTCCTGCACAAGGCCATGTAATTCCCATGATGGAGTTGTCACAATGCTTAGTGAATCATGGCTTCAAGGTCACGTTTGTCAACACAGACTTCAATCACAACCGCGTCACGAACTCCTCGGGGGATGACCAAAGTCATATAAGGAGGGATTGCATCGATCTAGTTTCAATACCGGATGGCTTAGAACCGGGGCAGGACAGGAATGACCTAGGAAAGTTATCAGAAGCAGCGCGACGAGTCATGCCAGGGAAGTTAGAGGAGCTGATAGAGAAGATTAATAACCGAGGGGAAGGCGATAAAATCACTTGTGTCATTGCTGATCAGACTATCGGGTGGGCTCTGGAAATTGCGGTGAAGATGAAAACCAAGGTGGTCGCCTTTTGGCCGGCATCAGCTGCAGTCTTGGCCTTGAAGTTTAGCATCCCCAAGTTAATTGATGAAGGAATAATTGACAATGATGGTAAGTGAGAAATGTGAGATCCTCTATCACTAACTTGTTATGCAAATATTTTAGTCCAACTAGTTCTAAATTAGGTTTGTTCAAGCTCACTTGCTTGATAGATAAGATTTTGAAGTCCAGAAAGCACTTATATGACCCAAAAGTATTATATTTTATCCAAACATCATCAGAAGCGCTTTTATTTGTCAGAAAATGCTTTTAACGTTGCCATAAGCTGTTTCAAACTGGTCTACCAAAGATGGATGTAGACTTGGTCCTTGCTAGTGACTATTTGAGCTTGATCTAAATTTTTGGTAACTGTAGTGAAACTTCAGGTTGTGTGGCATGTGTTGAGTCTCACATCGGTAACCTAATAGATCTGGGATATGTAAGCAATTATCGAAGCCTCGATTAGTGACTAATCCTCTAGACAGTTGAAACCCCCATGATTAGCAATAGGAAATGCAACTCTTAAGTTCTGTTTTTATGGTCATCTTTCCATGCTCATTCAATTCATTCGCTCATGGCAGGAACCATATTGAAAAACCAGGTGATCATTCAGTTGGCACCAAACATGCCCACCATGAAACCTGAAAACTTTATCTGGGCATGTATTGGTAATAAAACCACTCAGAAAATCTTGTTTCAATCAATTTTAGAAAGCAACAAGGCTGTGCAAGTGGCGGACTGGCTTCTTTGCAACTCTGCGTATGATCTTGAGCCAGCAACATTCACCTTTGCACCCGACATTCTACCGATAGGCCCGCTCTTGGCGAGCAGACGGCTTGGGAATTCAGCAGGCCACTTCTGGCCACAAGACTTAACTTGCTTAGAGTGGCTGGATCAACAGCCACCCAACTCAGTGATCTATGTTGCATTTGGCAGCTTCACAATTTTTAATCCAACCCAATTCAAAGAATTGGCCCTGGCTCTCGAATTATCCGAGAGGCCATTTCTCTGGGTCGTGAGGCCAGATATCACTGACACGACAAGTGATCCCTACCCAGAAGGATATCAAGAGCGAGTAGCCTCTCGCGGTCGGATGGTGGGTTGGGCGCCTCAACAGAAGGTTCTGGCTCATCCTTCGATTGCTTGCTTCCTAAGCCATTGCGGTTGGAACTCTACCCTAGAAGGCCTAAGCAATGGGGTTCCTTTCTTGTGCTGGACATACTTTGCAGACCAGTTCACTAATGAGAGCTACATTTGTGACGTTTGGAAGGTGGGATTGAAATTCGAAAGGAATGAAACTGGCATCATCACAAAAGGAGAAATCAAGAACAAGTTGGAACAACTGCTCGGAGACAAAGATTTCAACGAAAGAGTTTTGAAACTGAAGGAATTGGCCATCGCCAATGTCGAAGAAGGCGGCCAATCTAACAAGATCTTCAAGAATTTTATTGAATGGATGAAATCACAGGGCATGCAAGTGGAAGAAGCAAACAAGAAAATGTGCTAATCATCTGTTTTTACGAATTAATATAATACTATATGCTTCAGTTGATACAGTGATACAATAAAATTTAGAAATCTATGTTTTTCTTAATTATATCCGTAAACCGTGATCACCAGGGGTGGATCCATTTATGACGGCCCAGATCACCGGAAGTCCGAAGAAACGCATGTGAGGACTTCCGAGGATCACCCAATGGTCTGGGCAAGTGGTGGAAGAGAGACCACCACCATGACTATAATAGAGGCCTTGAAGCCAGAAGAAAGATTTAGGGGCTAGACGTCAGTCCGTCACTAGACTAGCGCCTAGCGTACTTTGATTAGGATCACCCGATATTAGAATCCTGGATCTGCAACTGGTGATCACAAAATTTAATCATCCACACATTTAAATTCTACAATATTACATGAATGACAGTTCAAGAAATACATATTTGTATTTGAGATGATTGAATATTAACTGTTTGTTTAACATTGAAAATATACAATTATATCATGGAATTATGGTTTATTGGTGGATTAGCAGAGCCAATTGGATGAAATAGGAATCAAATTAAAGAGTTCGGATCTTACCTGATTGATAGGCATTTGTACTGCACATTTTAAAATGGTAGAGTTTGTCCGTGTTCATTCAACTACAGTGACGGCCAACGCGGGTATATCCAACTAGAGGACAACCCCATATGCGAACCTGCAAAAAAAAAAACACACTTTATTGGAGCTATTCGAAAAGGAGAGGCAATATTTTCTCCCAGCTTCAAAAGTATGGACAAATGCTAGCTGATGATGTGACACAGATAATGTTTGTATCTAGTCATGGTTGTGGAGGTACGGAGCCCTTTTTTCAAATGAAAGGTCATCGAAGTATCCTTCTTGTTTTGAGTAAAGGAAAGAACATGGAATTTTAAAAAAAAATCATTCTGCACACTTTTGAAGATAAAATATCAAACTAGCCATTCTCACTTTCTTAATTCTTAAAAACTAAAACCCTAGTTAGTAGCTAGAGCTAGCTTTAGTAGAATATGTACACTTTTCAACGAGACGACTGTTAATTGTTAATGCAAGCGAACCTCACAATGTATCCAGAACTGATAATCATCCACATGCACGTAGAAACGCTAGCATATGCATTCACTCCCTCGCTATTCCAATAAGAGCATGGAAGGTTAAGAAGCTATAAGAATTAATGCAAAAACTACTAAAATTTGGGCAATTAATTGCTCCCGAAAAGGAGAAATGAACAAGTTATTAATTCGAGCTCTGAACTCCATGTTACAAAATTTATTGAAAAGCAACCGAAATTAGATTCACCAATATATGTTGCTCATTTTTTTCCCTAAACCAGTAAAACCAGCACAGCATACTGAGTTGCTGTGGACCTCTGCTCTTGCTTTTGCACATGGTTTCCTTTTATAAGCTTAACATACTTATAATTACACATAGCAGAAAGGACGTTAAGTAACATACAGATTTAATTGCATAGCACATGACACATCCAAACTGGCAAACATGACATCATTGTCGTCAGTCGTGTTACCGATCCACTCATGTTATATCACATCTATCTATTTAGCAAATTTATACTCTAAAGTCCAAGAATGTCAACTTTACCACCCAACCATATCACATTATTAGTAATACCACGTGGTGGATTGGTGATACGATCACCAAACCAAGGAAATTATAGAACACACGAGACATCTAAACTAGCAAAGATGAATTTCTTCAGTGTGAATGTCATACATTATTGCCGGGGATCAATCTACTCATGTTATATCAATGTATATGTCTAATAATATTATATCCTAATATTTGTGGATTACAGTAGTTGACTAGAGTAGTGTGTTCCACCATTTGTACCAAAATTCGAATCTCTCCTTCTACCTAAAAATAAAAGAATAAATCAGTGATATTATACGAAATATCAACATAATCGTCCATATATATTATAACATTCGGACCAACAATGTCTCTCATGTCAGTGTGACTGTCACACTGAGATTTTTTTTCCAGGCAAAGACCCCTCAAATTTGGCTTTTGCACATGGGATTCTTGACCGTGCTGAGAAATAAAAACATGTCCCTATCATCACAAAACACTGCATGCCACAAGGGGCTCTGCTGTCAATTTCATGGAGATGTTATGTGAATTTCACTACCTATCACATTCAATTTACTATATACATCCATCCATCCCCATTCCTTTAATTTCTTGCATAGTACCTCTGCAATGACTGTCACCACCACCACCCACCACCCCGTGCTCTCTTTTCACAGTTAATTCTGACGTATGGTTTCCAGGCTTCTCTGTGAAAATGCCATGCCTTGGATTTATGTGAATATATAGATTCATCATACATATAATGTAATATATATATATATATTTGTATATATCTTCTTCTTTTCTCTACAATGCATGTCTGTGTGCTTAGAAAATGATGTGTGTGCAGGCACACTGCAAGAGAGACATATATGGAGAGAGCCAGAAGGGATGTCTAGCTCTTGGGTGCCAAAGAATTCCTGCAGTTTTTGTTTATGCATTTTAATTCAGACACAAAAAACAAAACCCAGGAATAAAATATGATTAATTATTCAAATTTAACCAATTTCATGCAGAGGAAAATGATGATAAAAGAGGGAAAAGTATAAAACTTTCAGTCTTATTCAAGATATAAATTGCTTAAGCTAAGATGTTTTTTAACGGATCGATATTTTAAACTAATCTGATCAACAAAAACAGAGAGATCTAACATGCGAACTCGTTGTTAACTAGCCTAACACACATCTGCTATAACAAAGTAGCATATTTTGCTACGAAAGATCTGGAAAAAAAAATTAGCTATTAATTAATTAAGTTGAGCCTCATTTGGCGGATGAACTTCAACCAAACAAAGCATGCAACATCTAAACTTCCAAACAAAAATTAAGAGAAAAATAAAAGGAGAAAAACCTAAAAAAACCCATATTTTTTCCTTTTCTTTTTTTGCATTGACAAATTAAAAGATATTGAACTACTATGATACAGCAGCAACATTTTCCTTCTCACTAGATCCATAAAACTCGACGAGTCTCTGCAAAATCACGACCTGGGTCCGCAGCAGAACGATGTAATCCGCCGTTTCCTGGAACAATTCGTCTGCTTTTAGCGATTTTCCGACGTGGGTCGGATTAACGAGGGTCTTTAGCGTCTCCAGCTTGGCCGAGACCGCCTTCGAACAACGCCGTTTGCGGTCGCCGCTGTTGAAGCTTCTAACCGGAGCTCGACACCGGCGCGGCATAAGTCTTCTTCTCGAGGTGTTTCTTCTTCTTCTTCTTCTTCCGGCCAGGGTGGCCTTGAGGTAATTTCCAGGAGCAGAGCTCATGGTGTTTTTGTGTGATGGAAAAACAGAGTCGCAGAGAGAATGTGAGGAGGAAGACGAGGTCTTACGAGGTTTAAGTAATGGAGGGTTGAGAAATAGACACGCGGCTTGTTGGTTACTACGAAAATGCCATTTCTGGTTTTTCCTTGTCATTTAGCCATGTTCTTATGATCCTTACGATTTTGACGATGTTTTAAACTACTTTAAGTGATTGGTACTTGTGAATTTGAACTCAAAAATGGATACATTATCAGGCTCACTAGCCTAACACACGAGAAGTTCTTGTGTTGAACAATAAACTGGCACTCAAGTGCAAAGAAATGGGTATATTATTGTGCTAAAGTATTTTAAACACATGAAAAATTCTTGTGCTCAACGGATAAATCAGGTGCATTGTTCAGTTTGCTTACAGAAAAATAAGTTTTGTATTGTGCGATTTAGCGAAATAAGACTTGATTGTTATTATTGAACAGTGTGAGCCATACGGTCTACCTTATTTTGATTCTATATTGGGCTGTAATTGAAAGAAGAAAAAAATAGGAGCGAGAGTGAAAGGAAAATAGAGAGATGTTTGTGGGAAGAGAAGGGGTTGTTTCGTAATTTCATTGACAGAGAGTTGGCATCTCAATTAAAAGAAGAAAGCGGGAACGCGGCACAACTTGCGAGCCACAAGGCAGAAAGCCTGCCCATCTGTAACGGCACATGTGAGGGGCGGGACCGTAAAATACCGCTATTCCCAAATTACCCTTATATTAGGTTATTTGATTTTAGTGATTGAGAGTGATAAACATCAACATGCATGGACATAGATCCACTTCGGATTTTACTTTTGGAGTTTAAGAATCATGCAATCTGAACCACTCAAATTGAATTCGACTGTCTCCCATTAACTTATTTTGCTGGTCTACCTTACACAAATCAGGAACTTCGATTTCTCGTCCACACAAACAAGGATTCCGATTTTTTGGTCCTTAGGCTTCGAATACTAAAGTTTGAAAGGATCCAAATTTAATTGCATAGGTAGATGGAATTTCCACTTGTTGACTTTTAGACCCAACAATGATCAATTGGTGCAAAATTTCACTCTCATTCATAGACATTTGATTACTGATTAGTAGTTAATATGCGTATGAGCTGTACATAATGATTTTGTTCATTGTAAGTAAAAATTCAATCCAAAAGTTCGAAACAAACCAATTTATTAATATTTGATCAAATAGTACTTGTTCAATGCACCAATTAGAATACACTATTGGGTGGTGCTATCTACACACTTATTTTTATCTTTCACATAGTCTTTGTTAATTTCTACCTGTGATCTTCTTCAACTCTCGACTCGAAAGCTAAAAATTGAGAGAAATGTGTAGGAGGTAAAAAATGATGTGTGGATAGCACCACCCTACTCAAGGACAAATATGATCCTATGCCAAGGTCCAATGGAACAAGTTACAGAAAATGTCGTATGGGGAGTGATCTAGAAGGTATATCATATCAAGACAAATTAACCTTCTCTTATTCTCTCTTCATCACATTAATATAAAACAAAGCTTGTCTTTGGGTTGTTTAGATGGTGAGACTAAGTAAGGGGCAAAATGGACATTTGGGGTACAAATAAAAGTTGGAGAGTGAGCTAGCTAGGGTAGTTGTATTGGGAGTGGGAGTGAGGTTTTGCTAAAGGATGCATGTGAGGTGCTATGGGCCAGCAAAGCCCCATCTGAAGGCTGTGACTGAGAGACTAATTGAGAGAGAGAAAGAAAGAGAGCACATGGGAAGCACATGCAGAAGAGGGAGTTTTGGAGAGTTGTTTGGGAGAGGGGTAAGGGCATGTGACAAATGAGAGACAGTGAGGAAGCAAGAAATGTACAGCATGTTTTGCACATTCCCTGCATGGAACTGATCAACCGGCAGCAAATGCACCTTTTCTCCTCTCTCTCTCTCTCTCCTTCCTTCCTTTTTTCCTTTAAAAAATGGCAAACCTAAGCCAACAAGATTTCTCATTTTGTGACAGTCAGGGAAGAAACATATATCGTATACAACTTTACTCTCGCTTTACAAAAATGTTGTTTTTACGATTCGAATCCGTAACCTCTTGATCACAAAAGAACAACATTTATATTGCGCCAATGCTCATCGTCTCCTTTTTTCTTTTTGAAAATATAATAATAAAATTACAATGAAATCGCGACCGATCCAAAAACCATACAAATTGAAAAATTAGTTATCACGATACTCGTAAAAGTGAACTGATTCGAAACTAAACTACAATCCAGATCAAGTCTTACCAAAATCGGATTTTCTTTTCATGCTATGTGCCCTTAGAGTTTACTTTGCCCTTATCATGTAACTAATTAATGGGTTTACTAATTGGTTCTTGTTATGCACATGCATGCTTTGACTTGGTTTGATTTAGAAGCTAGTTGATCAATCGGGCACGTACAAGATAAATTTTTAGTTGTGAATGAAGTACGGATAGTACATCACGTGTTTTTATGTAAGTGGTAAAAAATTTTAATTTTTAAGTTATTAACCCTTTAACACACATAATTCACTATTTATATAAAGACACGTGGTGTACCATTTTATGTGACTGTCATACTAAAATATCTCTCGTACCACGGGTGTGTGAGCAGTGACGTCATTCCTATAATATACCTTGTCAATTATTTAAAAATAATAAAAGTATCATTCTGTTGAATTTAATATGCTAAACAGAAGATCTTGTCTTCTCGTAGGTGGACTTTTGTTGAGCTACCACTGCAAACTTCCAACAAATAATTAACGTTATCCATTTAATGCGAAAACAATTGATGTGTACTACAAGTTCAAAATAATGAAATGAGGTTTAGCCATCATATATTTGTAATTATGTATCTTGCCCTAAAGTTAGCAATTTTTTATGAATCACTAACGTAAAATAGAGTGCAGTGACGATCTATGATTTATACAGCCAACTCAATTTAATGGGATATGCCTAGTGATAGGAGAATACCTAGCTTGTGAAGAGGAGGTAGAGGTCAAAGTATTCCTGTGTCTGATTTTAGTTTGTTGTTGTTGTTGATAATAATCACACTTTGATGTTTGAACATAAATTCTTTTCGTGATTTTAGTGAGTTATATTTTTATGAGTAAATAAGCATAAACTCCTCTCTACATGTAAAAAGTTGAATAGTCTTCACACGCTCTCCCACGCTAATGGTTTGTTATCTTTTTTATTTTTGTGGGTTAATTATAAAAAACCTTGACAGAGTAAAAAGTTAACTTTGGTTTGGTCTTTTAAATTTGATGATCATCCTGTGCTAATTGCTTATATGTTTAAATTAATCATATGAATGGTCCAATCCAAAATTCCCACATACTTTGCAAGAGAAATGTTAAGGGATCTCTCTTAAAATGGAACTTTTAATAGACTATGTCACCTCATGTGTTTAACACAATATTTTATAATGTTGATATGAAATTGGCGTTAAATTGTGAGGCGGCAGAGAATCCAAAGAGAATTCCACTTGAAGAGTGTCCCCTAAACATTTCTCACTTTGTAGTATCACTAGAAGAAGAGAATGAACATATATACATATGGTTGTACTATCCACACACTCATTTTTACCTCTCACACATCTCTCACAATTTTCATCTGTTGATTAAATGTACTAAGAAGATCAATAAACAAAAGTTAATAAATATATGTAAAAAGTAGGAAGTGTGTTATAAACACTACCCAATATATGTGTACTTGTGTGAGGGACAAGATGATTATGCTGATGATGAAATGCAATAAAGAATACTTGTTTTCAGATACAAAGCAAATTATATCAAGAGAGATGTGATGTAACATCTTCTTTTTTTTTCTAGATCATGATCAGCTGCACTTTCTATGATAGAAAGGAGAGGAGAGCTGAGTGAGTTCTACTGCTTAGAGCATCTCCGGGCTCTATATAGGGCTGGAAAAGTGGTGGATATAGCTCATTTTAGAGATTTGAGGAATCTTTGGGGTTTTATATAAGAATCTCTCATAATGAAGAGTTATATCTTTCGGGCTTTATATGGGGCTATATATTAATTTATGTAGTAATTTGATTAAGCGATGATTTTTTTTGTTAGCTTTTCTTAAGTTGATTTTTCGATGTGCTATCTTCAACCTAAAACGTTCAAATTGTGACAAAATTAGATTTAATCACTTATGAATCATTTGTTGGATTAGATTCCCTTATCTCAATTTTCGTTGAAAGAAACAAACCTCCACTTCGACCTCTGAAATAATTTGTTTTTCATGTATAACACAACAATTTACCTAGCACCAATTGGTAAATTAGTATCATACAATTTTGAAAAAAAATATTTGAAAATTTCACTCATCAATGCTCATGAACGTTAAATCAATTTCAAATTTTATTTCTTATGGAATTTAAAACAATCATTAATTAGCCAAATTGCTAGAAAAATAAGTAAAAAAAAGAATTAAAAAAATAATAAAAGGAAAGTTTAAGTGTATTCGCAAGTGAATAGAGAGTGATATAATTTTGCTCACATGGGTTACTACTTTTTTTGTGGGACCCACTATTTTTTTGGGCTAGATGTAGCCCGATTTTATGCTACTCAAGAAAGCAAGTTGATTGCCCCAGTGGTTGATTTACCACATTTTCCAGCTCATTAGAGATGAAATTTCTCGTTAAGGTTGGAAATATAGTAGCCTCATGGAGGATAAAGCTCCCATTGAGGATGCTCTCATGAGCTAGTGAGCTGCAGCAGCAACTGCGAAGGAGAGAGAGAGAGATGCAATATCATGAGAAGCTAGCTAGGGTTTGAGTTCACTTTATTCCTTTTGTTTTCAGGTCTGCAGAGGCTGCCATGATCGGACATGGCTCAGTCACTCGACGGTCTTTTGGCTGCAAACTCCACTTGTTTTGTCTAGTCTCAACCAACTTTGCCCACTAAGCTTCATTGCCTTCTCCTTTTTCCTCCTCCTCTCTTATTTTTCCCATTTATACACTCCTTATATGTATATGCTCAACTAAAATTAATCATTATCGGCACCTAATCCATAACCGACAAGTGTGGTTTATTGTTTTGTTATACGATATGTATTCTGAATGCTCTTATTTATAAAGAGAATAATTTGAACTTAAGTACAAAACGACGATATAGTATCTTACTGAATTAACTTAACCATCTCGACCTTAATTCTAGTGGCTCTACCAGATACGACATTATTTCCGTCCTTAAATCACCTCTAGTGGCTCTACCAGATACGACATTCTCTCACGCACAACTCTAAATACAAAGTTCATACTACAAAGCATTAAAAAATTAGAAATATTATTACTTAGTAATACGGTTTAGTGATATTTCTCTTCACTTATAAGTGAGAGGTCTTAGGTTCTATTCTCGCTAAAGGCGAATTTGAACCATATTATTGCTAGCCAATTGTGAAGCTAAACCCACCCCCTCCTCTCTTAGTGTGAATAATACCAGTTGTTAAAAAAAAAATCAGAAATATTTCTATTGAGGATTTTGTCTTTTATTGGACGTTGGATGAAACCAACGGCAAAGATTGGACCTGGGTTACTAAGCCCGATATAAAAGCTTTGGACATGGAGTCTAAAGTCCACAATGACAAAATTGGACCCGGGTTATCCCCGAAAAGCCCTGAACCCGTCAAATATAATATACTCCTCAAACCAAAAAATAATATTTGTTTTGTCGGTTGGAACAAATTTTGGGTAAAAACAATTCGATCGCGTCATTTGTAAAACACTTGATGCAAAAATACAGGACTTTTAATATTCTTTTTAAGGGAAAATTGCAATCTCCATTCATCTTTCACATTCTTTTTACTAGTTTTTCTACACACACGCTTATACACATGCGAAAAGTTTTTTTCAATCACAGACCCCCCCCCTCCATGTCTCCACATTTTTTATGCTAATACGTCCAAAAGTGAAATAATAAATTTAGTGCAGAACACATGTCAAAAAATGCGAATACATGCTTGCATTGAATTGTTTATCTTCAAACACATGTCCTAAACCTTTGGGGTGAAAAATTTAGAAATTATAGAAATGACATATTTTATAATTTTTGTATAAAAAGAAAGACGTCTTTATCAAATCACTATAAGACCATCTTAAAAAGAAATGTCAAATTACAATTGATAGTTATTGTAACAATCTGAAGCCTTATGTTAAATTTTGTATTTTTCCAACGAAATTGTCAAATATAATTTTATTATTTAAATAGAGCTTTAAATGATTATAATTATTAAAAAAATGTTGAAACAAAATTTTTATTGCTTGAAATGCTAGCGGAATAAGGGATCCACTATTAAAATGAATTAAAAATAAATTTGATATTAATGTCAAATTTTACATCAAATCACTAAGCCTTCAAATCCAGTCATCAAATAACATTTTTGTTGGAGAAACTTTTGATGTTAAATATGTACAGTGACATTTTATCTAAGATTTTGACATCTCCTTTAAAGATGCTCTAAATGAGTTGAGGGTGGACAAGAAGTTAGCTAAAAAGTCTCCCTTACAATACCCGAAACCACAATTGTTATAGTTTCACTTAATTTCACATTGATTCCACCAAACTCACCCGAATAATGCAACCCGATAAAAGTTTCTCACCTCGCTTCCGCCATCACAGAAGATTTCGTTTGTCCAACATATGTCATCATACAAATAGAAAGAAACTTAAAAAAATATTTTCCTCTATTTATAAAATAACAGTTAACGTAACTCGCCGTATTCTGAAATTAATAATTTTCTTCGTTTGTTGGCGCCCACTGGCGAGTGGCGACCACCAAATTAATAAACAATTTTACATAAAGGTCCCATATTGCGATTGTACTGTTTTTTGTTTTTATGTTAATTTGCTGCTTACTTTTCTTCCTTTGCCTCCCAGACTCCGCCCAAAGTCTAATATCCCACTTCCCTCCGTCATCTGCTTCCAAAGCTTCCAACAACATTACCGGGTTTAACCGATTCCGCCAACAAATTAGGTACGAATGCAAATAATCTTCCATTTTTTTAATTCAAACTTTTGTCCATTTTCTTCGACTGCGTGATCTAGGTTTTTGATTCCCATCAATTTTTGATTTGGGGTTTTTTGCAGTGTAAATTTTGTATGTCATTTTCTTAATTTTATGTTGATATGACTCTTAATCTGATCTAATCAAGTGTTAGAAATATGTGTTTGTTATCTGTGTGAGGGCGAATCTTGGCGCAACGGAAATGTTGCTCCTTTGTGATTGAGTCGTGAAAATAGCCTCTTTTCAAAACAAGAATAATGCTGCGTAGATAGATGTTTCCTCCGATCCTCGCAAAGCGGGGAGCCTTATTGGCTTGGGTCGCCCTTGCCCTGTGTTTTGTAAATGCATATGTAAAATGCACGTTGTTAGGCATCCCAGTTTAGGAAGAATTCTGTGGTTGTTCGGCATGAAAATTAGCTGTTTGGTTAAAACTTGGAAGTGCATTAAGGTTTATGAAAGTGCATTTGCTTATTGAATTAGACCGCCCATCCCGATGATCAATCCAATGCGAGGTTTTTATTGAGTTGAAGACATAATGCGATGTTCACTTCTTCTCGGGGCTACCTGTTATAGGGAACACATTTTTTTCCTTATGATTCGTCGAACACAGATGGTTATTTAGTTTAGAAGGACACTACTAAGTCATTCGTTATATCTGAACTGAATTTGATATGATCTTTTGCATTTTTCTCGTTAAGCTAAATGTGTGGTGATCTGAACAAAAAATGACGAGTGTATATTTTATGAATTTTGGATTTTATACTTTTTTTCCCCAGGGTTTTCTATCTGTCCTCGTCTCTGCTGATTTTAGTCCTCCAATGGAGTGATAGCAGCCGCCGTGGCAGATTCTTTTTATGAATTGGTTGTGAGTTGAAAATGGTGAATGAAGTGGTCCTGAAGGCGGTTTTCCCTTTACTGGAGGGTGTGGACCTTGCTTCTTGTATGGGGGTGTGCAAGCGGTGGAGACAGATAGCTCGAGATGATTTCTTTTGGAAGCGTCTATGTGCCAAGAGATGGCCCTCTACCTGCAAGCGACCTAACCCTCCCACTCTAACCTATTGCAAGCTGTATCAAAACTTTTATAAGCGGCACCACCGTCGAACTCTTCTTCCACCAAGACTTTCCTTTGATGACTTGGAATTTTTCATTGATATATGGACTGAAGATCGATTTCTCTTTTCTGAAGTGGTCCCTGGCCCCGTTCTACAGAAAGGTACCAAAATCCCACCACCAGGACTATGTGACATGCTTAGATATCACCTGGAGGGTACTGAGTACAAGATGAAACTCCCTGTTGAGCCAAGGTTTGCTGTTCCTCTGACCCAGACCGTGAGTGTTTCAGTGCTTGTGGAGCGCAAGGATTCTAACAGGGTTGCACGTATAATTGATAATTCTATGTTTGACTACATTGATCGAACAGCATCTAGAGCCATGGCAAATGAATACCTAGACTTCTCGGCAGTCTACCCATTCACTTCAGGTATCCGGGCATGGATCTCTTTGCTTTTCATGGACAACGGAGATGAAGGAGTTATTGATGTTTTTGGGATCGAAATGGATTTCATGGATGCTGCGAACTCGAAGGAAGAGGTTTTGTGGCTATTAGACATGCTTGATTGGAAGTGAGGGTTTCACTTGCAAGGCCATTCAAATAAAAAGAGCGACGGAATTGGATGCAACAATGATGCTTTTGTCTTCTACAGTTTCGTTGACATGCTGCGTCTGCATATGGAAGAAAACAGCACAACGCTCTCGTTTTCCATGTAAGCACTTTGCTTCAGCGGTATCACTTTCTTTCATATGTTCTTGCATATTCAAAATTTTGAAGTTTGTTACATGCTTGTTTTCTTCGTTACTGTGAATAAATTACAAATCTTCATTTTTGCTCTGTATTGAAGTGTATTTATTTCATGTTCATTCTATTTATAATACCACATTTGTATGGTAAGACGCACCAACACATGGGGACCATCTCTATTAGATGTGGTACGAATGTGGTATGGAAAATGTGGTAAGAGTGTCACTGTTGGTCTAGAAATTTCGTCTGCCTTCAAAGGTTTGACCACACTGCCAATTTGCTGGTGCGACATCATCCAATTCTATTGTTTTCCCATCACTCGTAGTGACTACGAATGACAAGCTAGTTGGTTTCCCGTCGCCACCTAAACTTGCCCCCAGTTTCTTAATCCAATTAGTGCTAGATCCTCTGATACCGACATTCGTAACATCGCCAGCACTGCCAACGTTGAACACTGTCGTGGTAACCCACTCGAGGTTGCTGTTGAGCTCGAACTTAACCCTTCCACTCTTCCGGTTCGAGACTCTGCGGTACTTAACTGGATTGATACCGGCTTTTGTCTGTGCGAGTTTTGCGAGCATAGGCATGTACAGGTCGAAGTGCTTTTGGGGTGGATTGCACCAGTGATCAAGAGCCGGAGCCCAATTTGGCGGACAAAAGTTGGTCTGTGTAATTGTGATGGTACTCTGGTGCTGTTTACTTTAACGAAAAATCATATTTTTACATTAAAAAGTCAATCCTAATAGGTACTATTCACTTTAACCTTTATTTTGTCCTTATCGTTAAAACTCAAAGTTTTCAAGTTCTTTTCATTAGTTTTGTTTAAAAAATTTAGTAAATTTATAGCATAAGTGGGATTAATTGTAAAAGGAAAGAAAATATGAGGATTCCAATTAAGTGAAAAAACAAGAAATTAACAATAATTGAAATAATTAATTTTATAATCCTATTGTTAGATTAAAGGGGGAGAGATCTGTTATTTCAAATTTCAAATTAATTGACATGTTCATGATCACTTTTATCAATTTCAAATTTCAGGGACCAAAATAAAGAGTTATACTAATCTTATGACCTTTTTGGATAAAAAAATTAGTTTAATTTTAAAAATATTTTTTGTGATTTCTAAGTTTTATGAAATTGGTTATCAATTTTTTATAATGCAATTACTTATAATTTGGGCGTTATAGTAGGCTTGAATATTATATATTTAATTCCTAATTTGTTTGGTAAAAAATAATAATTCGTAATTTGTTTAATTGCTTACCCAAAGTTAGCTTTTATTCTTTGTGATGGGGCCTAAGTCAACCTTCTCCAAAATTTTGTACTTTCATGAGAGTTTTATTCGTTAAATTTTTGTGATGGAATTTTTAATTAAGAGTTTAATGGTAAAAAATTTCAGTGTATGACACAGAGGCGTACAAAAGTATATTAGTCTTGAATACCACTTTTTGCCTATTAAATATGTAGTTGAAACAAGCTTATTACATATTTATTCTCCTCACTTGTTAAAGTGCATGTAAATAATTGGATTTACTTAATAAAAATGCTACAGTCAGTTACTTACACGTGTTTGAACTGACAATCTTTAATTACTATGCATACTATAACTAAAAGAAATTCTTACGTTCGCCCGCACAAACTATCTTTTTTACGTCAAAATTAAACATAATTCTCAACGATGCCGGCGGGTTAGCCGATTTACGAAAAACTCTTTAAGATATCTCTTCTTTTTTTTTTTGTATGCGGTCAGACGAATGCTATGGCAGGTGGACCCAAGAATCTCTCCGAATTCAGTGGTGCAAACCATGTTACCACTTCAAACAAAAATCTACTAATCATTTACAGTTCAATTTCTCAATCTTCTTAGTCCGGCAAGGAAGCGGAAAAGACCGAAAAGGACGACACACAATCTTTGTGCTGCTGACCTTCACGACACCACCCCAAGACTAATTCCGTAATTTCAGAACTCGACCTTTTTCCAAAATCTGCGCCCAGCAAAATCCTCCGTCGAATAAAATTCCAAAACAATCCTTCCCAACGAAGCTAACTGACGAGTCGTCAGCAGGAAGCTTTGACAGTTCGTACAGTGCCCCTGAGGGCATTTTCGTAACTCCGGCAGCGAGACTCCGTTCGCAGTCGCAAATCTAAAATCCCCAGAATTTAGTTCCTCCACCACACTTTTCCCCGCCATTTGCTTCCTCCAAATTCTCCTTCCCAAAATCTAGGGCTCCGTCCTCGTCACTCTCTGCAACCGAAACCCTAATTCTCTTCGAAATCCCCCCTTGATTCTGCATAATTACGACCCCTGCCACTCAGCCGGTTCATCATTCTCCCTACATGCCCTTGCAGCGCCGATTGCGAACTCACCGGTGGAGCAATCGATGAGTTATCCGGTAGCCACTTCGAGCTCGAGCTCCGGCTCGGCTCACGGAGGTATCAGCCTCTCGAACACGGTGCACTCGGAGGTCGCGCCTTGCTTGCCTCTGCCGTCGCTGCCGGTGTTCTGCGGGGCATCTGATCACCTCCGGCTGTTCGACGAGCCCAGTCGTAACAGTGCGTGGCTGAACCGCCCTGACGCAGCTGTTGCGAGTAGGATTGCTGATCTGCTTCGAGAAACTGACGTGTCGTACTTGTAAGTACTTATCTGTGTTCTGCGCCAGCAATTTCATTTCCAGGTTTACATTTGAAATTTGATTGTTAGAAATGCGCGATGTTGCATTTGAATTGTGATTTTTGCTTATTTTTTAATTTACAATCTGAAATTTGACGTATTTGATTGTTGCCGTGTTCTGCTGCGTATGAATTTTGAATTTTCCCGTTTCTTGTGATGGGGTGTGGTTTTGTTTGTTTAAATTTTAAGTAATTTGGAGAAAAATGTAATGGTTATTGATGAGAATTAGCTCTCTCTCCCTCTCTCTCTCCCCCCACTTTTAGCTGAATTGACAGGCAGCTCAATGTGTTTGAACTAATGCGATGAGGTTGTGAAATGTGAATTCGGAGACGACTTTGTTATAAGTAATTTGGAACAAAGCAGCCACCTGATTTGTTGTACCGTATATTAAATTGTATCCCAGGATCTTATTTTTTACTAAAAATGCAACCGACTAGGGGAACTGTGCTGATACAAAATTTCTATTAGTTACATTGTTTAGATTTGTTTTGAATTTTGTTTTTTTCTATTCATTTGTCGGTGCTCATATACGGTTTCATGCACAGGAACCTTAGGGAGGATGCTAGGGCAATTCCATATGGTTATGGAGAACCTTTAAAACTTCACGATGAAGTTCTTCGGTACAATCCAGAAGCATTTGAGTACTATAGTCCAGGTAAACCAAGTATTTCGTCTCTCCTTACCTGCTTTTATGCTTCAACTTTTTCTTTAGATTGTTTTTTGGTTTCCTACTTATTACATAGGGCTTCTGTATAGCTGTTTCGAATATAACTGCAAATTGCAACAGCCATATTTTCATCATACAACCAATAAGCCTTTACTAGGTTATAACATGATTGAGTAATGCAATCACATCTCTCAGGTGCAAGAAGTTTTGGTGATAATATAGACTTGGTTAATGATTATGCAGATTTTATACTAATGAAGATTGAGAATAATATTAATTCATTGATAAAGATACTGAAAATAATTAATAAAAACTAAAGATAATATGTCTATGAATGAGAAAAACATATCTTTTTTCATACGAGTGGAGATATTGATTAGATATGATAAAATAATAATAAAAATATTTTCTTTTGGTTTCAAAGCACAAGTTGCAGAAGTTAAAGAGTGCTAGTTGATATTTTTTACACTTACCAGACAGAGTAGCTTCATTTAAGCTCAAAATATTTATTTCTTTTTAGATGAAGCACTTTTACTTCATCGTTGAAAGGATACATGCGAATTTCCAAGATCTCTCTTAGTCTTTGTATATGTTACATGCACAGTAAATAAATGTCTCTAGATATTACACACACTACTTAGTTCCTTAGAAGAATTGGTTGTAGTTTAAAGTGTTTGTTCTTGTATAAATTTATATTTCTGTGCTTATTGTTTCTTGCACTGTTCAAGTTTCGCAGGTCCTATTAAGGGGCAAGTGCCTGTCAGTAGTACAGTATCTGACAAGAAGCCCTTCAAGCCTATTGTACCTATACCAAAGCTTTCTCAAAGGGACTATTCCGTATCTGACAATAATCAGCTCAATGATATTCCTCCTAATGTATGTGTGCATCTATTTGGCAGTTAATAATTTTGCCCCCTCCTTGTTTAATAATCTAGAAGGTGAAATGGCAGGACATATCTCCACCATCTTCTAGAAAACCAAAATCCAAGAAAAAAGCTAGTGATACCGTTGTGTCAACAGTCGGACTCGATTCTGCTGAAATTCAAGGTTCGTGGGCTTTAGAACTCTCTCTTCCTCTCAAACATACATTCTTCTTTTCAATATTCATGTGAGTGACCTATCTTCAAAAATCTTGTTTAGATGCCACCATCAGAAGCTTTTGTGAGTTGGTGGAGGATTTCTGTGGCAGAGCTGAAATTTTCAGTGATGACAGGGAAGAAACTGAGTGGTTATCTATGCCTCTTTCTGATCTTAGAGTGCTTGCAAATGAAATAATGTCTCTTCGAGCAAAGAAGCTTCTACATTTGGTTCCTGTAGATACTTTTGTTAGATTGTTAAGGATTTTAGATCATCAGATACATCGAGCTGAAGGCTTGACTATAATTGAATATGACCAGGTGAGCTTGTTTTCTGTTCTGCTTTCTTTCTTGCATTTGGCAGGTCTGTTGTGGTAATTTCAAGTTTGCTTCTTAAATTACATTTCTTCAGGCTTTGTTGTTAGCTTCTTGCTTTTGTGCAGTGTTTAATTTTTCCATACTCTTTTTCTTATCTTGTTTTTAATCTTCAAGCTAGTAAAGAATGGTGTTACTGCAGCACCTTGCAATATATTTAAAGTTTTGAATTTCTTCTTATAATCGTCTTTGCTATCTGAATCACTTTTATCCTGACCCTATGTTTGCCTAGTTATGACCATGTTTGGGATGAAATTTCTTTAGTTTTGGGTGGGGGGGGGGGGCACGGGGGTGAGGTTTGAAATAAAATAAATGTTTTATTAGCAAAATAAGGCATTGAGTATCTTCTTATCGAAAAATAATGCATCAAGCATCTGGAGCCTTTGGAGGAGACTGCTTGTTATGTACAAATTTGATTGGATAGCATTAGCAACTGCAAAGTGCAATGATAAAAGTTTGGGGGAGTGATAAATGGACAGGAATAGTAATGGGAATAATCAGGAAAGAGAGGAAGGAAGAAAGATAGAAAACTAGTTTTTCATTTTTGGCAGTGAATACAAGCTGAATGGATGAAATGGAAGAGTGCATCCGGCGTGTTGTGTGACCGTTGTAGGCCACTGAAGCTCAAGGGAAAATTTTATAGGACGACAATAAGGTCGGCGATGCTGTATGGCACAGAATGTTGGGCGGTGAAGCATCAAACACGTACACAAAATGGGTTTGGACATGTGCAAAGAAAGCCTACTGACACTCCGGTTCGAAGATGTGACTACGGGATAGAGGTTCAGGGCCGAAGGGGTAGAGGAAGACCTAGAAAAACTTTGGAAGAGACCCTAAGAAAAAACTTAGAGTACTTGGATCTAACGGAGGACATGACACAAAACCGAGCGCAATGGCGTTCTAGGATTCATATAGCCGACCCCACTTAGTGGGAAAAGGCTTTGTTGTTGTTGTTGTTGTTGGCAGTGAATACAATGCTAGTTTAATAAATCAATTATTCGTTCCAGTTCATATTTATGCACTGAATTATATATGTGGAGTTTTATTGTAATAGTATTGTGATCATGTTCATAGCTTACTTATCTTTTGTAATGTCAGTCAAATTCAGATGTGGTTTCATCAATACAATGTGCACTGGAGTCCATTCACGCAGCATTAGCAGTAATGGCTCATAACCAGATGCCAAAACAACTATATAAAGAAGAGGTACATGCTAAGATGTTAACTCCTCAGTTTACATTTAGTGGAGGTCCCTTGTATTGTATACTTGTAAATGTACCTTGTATTTTGTTTTTGTTTTTCTATCGTAGAAAATGCTAGTAATTTTTAATTTTGTTCCATCATATCAGATCATTGAAAGAATTCTGGAGTTTTCCAGGCATCAGATAATGGATGTTATGTGCGCTTATGATCCATCATATCGTGCTTTGCATAGGCCAAGTCAAAATGGGTCGCTCGAAGGTTAGTTTTTCTTGGGCAGTTGGGATTTCCTTAACCCATATGTTCCCTAACCATCTTCATCATTTTCTTTCAGTTGTTACCTAAATGGTGGGCTGTATATTGTCTTGCTTGGTTGGTCATTTTGCCTTTTCAGGAGTAGTTTGTTCCAACTTGTGTGATTTGAATAACAATTTTTTCCAATATATTGACAGTTGAGGAAGATGAAGAGCCTGATGCTGAATTTGGTTCAGCAAGCAAGAAGAGACGCAGTATCAAGACTGTTAAAGTGCAGAAATCCTCATTTAACAGGTATCCTTATCTATATTCTTCTCTTGGTTTTAGATTTTTTTACTAGATCCTTATATAAAAAAACTTAGGTGCTGTCTTTCCCGTACATCTTTGCCTTGGTAGGGTCTCTGCTGCTGTGAATAATATTCTTCAGAAAATGTGCACCATTCTTGGTTTACTCAAGGATTTGTTGTTAATAGAAAGGTTGTCAGATGGTTGTATCTTACAACTAGTGAAAACAAGCTTTACAACATTTATGGTGGATAATATCCAGCTCTTGCAACTGAAGGCAATGGGTTTAATCAGCGCGGTACAGATCTGCACTATTCATCTCCTCTTGGCAGCTATTGTTTACTCATACCTGTACATATCTTCAAACACATGCATTTTGATGCTATCTACTCTGAAACTTGTACATCTTCATTGTTGGTTGTACAGATATTCTATTCATACACTCAGCATCGCACATATGTGATAGATGAATTAATTCAGTTGCTTTGGAAGTTGCCGGTCTCGAAGCGAGCTTTGAGAGCCTATCACCTACCTGATGAAGAGCAACGGCAGATTCAGATGATCACTGCTTTGCTGATTCAGTTGGTTCACTATAGTGCAAACCTTCCTGAATCATTAAGACAGGAATCAAGTGGTAATTCCATCTTAGAACTTTCTGTCAATGCCGATTATCCAACTAAAGGTCATGAGGCAGCAACAGAGGCATGTTGTCACTTTTGGACTCGTGTACTTCAGCGCTTTGCTAGTGCAAAGGCTCAGGAAGCTTCAGAGTTGAAAGTAATGATGGAGAATCTTGTTACTGATCTATTGACAACATTGAATTTACCGGAATATCCCGCTTCAGCTCCTATTCTGGAGGTAATATATGTGACTTGTGTGGACTGTAATTTCATTAGTTATATTAGTACGTTGCAATTCTGAAGTAGATTTAGTTGCAGGTTCTTTGTGTCTTGTTACTCCAGAATGCTGGGCTGAAATCTAAAGACATAGCTGCACGTACCATGGCTATTGACCTTCTCGGCACAATTGCTGCAAGGTTGAAGCGTGATTCTGTACTTTGCAGTAGTGACAAAATCTGGATACTTCAGGAGTTGGTTAGTGACGATGGGGTTGATCAGACATATCCAAGAGATGCATGCTCAGTTTGTTTAGATGGTAGGGTTGATAAAAATGTCTTTGTATGTCAAGGTTGTCAGAGAATGTTTCATGCTGATTGCATGGGAGTGAGAGAATATGAAGTTCCAAATCGAAGTTGGCACTGTCAGATATGCCTCTGCTGGAAGCAACTTCTTGTTTTACAATCCTATTGCAAGTCTCAATGCAAAGATGAAGGAATCAAGGATCGAAGTCGTTCAGGAAGAAACACTGAAGTTGCTTTTTCAATTACAAAACCTGAGGTTGTCCAACAGATGCTTTTGAATTACCTTCAAGATACCACATCAGCTGATGATGGGCATCTCTTTGTTCGCTGGTACGTACTCGTTTAACTTCAATCCTTCTTGACTCTGTGGTTCCATTGTTTCCATTAGTGAAGTTGTGCTTGTTTGGACAGGTTTTATCTCTTGTTGTGGTACAAGGATGATTCAAAATCACAGCAGAAGCTCATGTACTATCTTGCTCGACTGAAATCAAAAGAAATAGTTCGGGATTCTGGGACTGTTTTTTCATTATTGACAAGGGATTCAGTCAAGAAAATTACTTTAGCATTGGGACAAAAAAACTCTTTCTCCAGAGGGTTTGATAAGATTCTTCATTTGCTTCTGGTCAGGAATCTTTTCTATTCACTCCCTGATTTTTCATGTAATAAATCTCTATTTTGACATGTCAGTGGATTTCAGGCAAGCTTAATGGAGAATTCTCCTGTAATCAGGGCCAAGGCTTTACGAGCGGTAAGTGAAAAATTATATTCTTGAACTTTTAATCCTCGTAGTGGAAATTTAGTATTCATTTTATGACCATTGACAAAATTTAATGTCTTAAATCTCTTAATATGATGAACAGGTCAGTATAATTGTAGAAGCTGATCCACAGGTATTAGGAGATAAACGCGTTCAATCAGCTGTTGAAGGAAGATTTTGTGATTCTGCAATTTCTGCAAGAGAAGCAGCACTGGAACTTGTAGGAAGGCATATTGCTTCTCATCCTGATGTTGGTTTGCAGGTGTGCACAATTGAACTCTCATCCTACCAACTCCTTTGTTCGTGCGCTATTAACACATATTGCTTAATCTTTTCCATTTTCTTTCAGTATTTTGAGAAAGTTGCTGAGAGAATTAAAGATACAGGAGTAAGTGTTCGAAAGCGATCCATCAAAATCATACGAGATATGTGCATTTCAAATGCAAACTTCTCCGAATTTACAAGTGCCTGCATTGCTATCATCTCCCGTATTAGTGATGATGAATCAAGTATACAGGTAATTCTGAAGCAATGATTGTGCTGGATTAAGTTCATTGACATGTAAAACACAAGTATACAAAGTTCTTTGTTCTTGACTAGGTCCAATCTTTATTCTTTTCATCTTCCACAGGATATTGTTTGCAAGACATTTTATGAGTTCTGGTTTGAGGAACCTGCTGGTTCACAAACTCATTTCTTTGGAGATGGTAGCTCTGTTCCATTGGAGGTGACTAAAAAAACTGAACAGATCGTTGAGATGTTGAGGAGGATGCCAAGTCATCAACCTCTTGTGACAGTCATTAAACGCAACTTGGCCCTTGATTTTTTTCCACAATCGGCTAAAGCTATTGGGATCAACCCTGTCTTGCTTGCATCTGTACGCAACCGCTGTGAGTTAATGTGCAAGTGCTTACTGGAAAAGATATTGCAGGTACTTTTCCCCAATATTTTTTACATGCTAAAACGATTTGGTTGATTATTTGAATCTGAATGTTTAGAAACCCTTATTTTTCAGGTAGAGGAAATGAATATCCAGGAGGTAGATAGGCAGGCACTTCCGTATGTGCTAGCTTTGCATGCATTCTGTGTTGTGGATCCAACACTTTGTGCACCGGCTTCTGACCCTTCACAGTTTGTGGTCACTCTTCAGCCTTATCTAAAGAGTCAGGTAAACTACATTTTGTTATGTTTTTTCAAATGTACCTTTAGAGCATTCTCAGAATTATTTTTTGGATTTGGAATTTATTTTATTCCACCTGTCACTTTTGCATTTTATCAATAGTTATACTTGCTCTGAAGAGCAGCCTTCTAGGACCCTTTCTTGTTTCTCTCTAAATAATATGAATCTAGACCTTACCAATAAGAGATCTTAGGATTTTCTTCTGCAAGGGCTTGTTCATGCTCTGTATTGGGAATTTGATTGCTCACGATCTGTCTTTGTTACAATTCATTTCTCTCTTTTTTCCCCTTTGATCGAAAATGCAGAAAGATACTAGTAAAGCAAAACTCATGCCTGCATTTTGATTATTTGCTCTGTGTTCAGGCTGATAATCGAGTGGTTGCACAGTTAGTGGAGAGTATAATCTTTATAATTGATGCTGTTCTGCCTTTGGTAAGAAAGTTACCACAAACTGTTGTGGAAGAACTTGAACAAGACTTAAAGAACATGATTGTTCGGCATTCCTTCTTGACTGTTGTGCATGCTTGCATAAAGTAAGTTCAAGTTCAGGCTTTCACTTTCAGACAATTGTCTTTTATTAATATATTACAGTTGCATTTCTTATGATGATTTAGATGCCTTCTAGGTTTTATATCTTTGTCCTCATTACAGGTGCCTCTGTGCTGTGAGTAAAGTGGCAGGAAAAGGTGCTGCTATAGTGGAGAATCTTATCCAGGTGTTCTTCAAACGTTTGGATGCTCAGGCAGTAGATAACAAGCAGGTTGGTGGATTAAATTATGTGCAAATGGATTATGTCTTTAATTATTAGTGTATTTTCGATGTTTGTGCTTGGATCAATGTTTCTTCCAGTTACCCCTGAAGTTTGAAAATCCTCCTTGATCTATTAAGGGATGGCAAAGGGGATGGCAAATATACCTTGTATTTTATATTACATCTCTTATTACCAACATATTGGTGGCCCATTTTGAAGTTTGCCTGAGAGTTATGCGTGTACGCCTAATCCTTCAAGCACCTCATAGGCAAAATGATATGTGAATTTATTCTTCTAAAAGAGTTTGATATGAGATATTACATTTTTGTGCATGGCCATGCATTTATATAGTTACTCGACAGAAATTTAGAACGAACCACAATGGTGAACTTGCAGATAGTGCTCAAGTATGGCGGTCAATCAAGTAAAACTATGAGTGGAAACCTTATGCAAACTTTTCGTGTCATATATGCTACAAATTAGGATTTACTGATTGAATAATTAACATATTCCTCTGTTCTTAATAAATTTTTTATTTTATACAACAACAACAACAACAAAGCCTTTTCCCACTAAGTGGGGTCGGCTATTTTCTTTCATAATTTTTCATAGACTTTATTTTATAAAAAAAAAAAATTAATATCGTAATATTTCTGTTCAGACCTGAGTTAAGAGCAAAACTGAGACTATGGTTAAAGTTAAGCCCCTCTTTCAGTATTGTCTAGCTGCAGTATTGATTACTCATGCAGGCAGTTACATGAAGGACTTTTGTAATATTGGGTTGCAGAGTAAGCTTATAGTTGTTATTGCTTTCTTGAGGCAGCATCTTGTTAGGTTTTATGTAACAAGAAATTACTGATAGGGGAGTTTTGTGTTTGTATCTTGGCTTTTAGCTCTAAGCTCAAACAGAGAGCTGATCATGGTTGATAGTTTGTACACAAACATACCACATGTACATACATTAAATTTATGTAATTGGGCTTCAAGTTTTGACAATTTGCAACCTTTGCTAATTTCAGCAAGTGGGGCGGTCTCTTTTCTGTCTCGGATTGCTTATCCGTTACGGCAACTCTTTGCCCAGTAACTCCGACAGAACAATTGATGTTGTTAGCAGTCTCAGCTTGTTTAAAAAATATCTTCTAGTGGATGATTTTGTAATAAAGGTTCGGTCATTACAGGTATGAACTTTATAATTTACTTTTTCCTAAAGCCTAGCTTGATCTTGAAATGTGAAGGGCCTGGTTTTATAATGAAATGTAGTAATGTTGTGTTGTAACGTTTGTAGGCATTGGGCTTTGTTCTAATAGCTAGGCCCGAATATATGTTGGAAAAAGATATTGGGAAGATAGTAGAGGCAACATTCTCTTCTAGCTCTGACGTTCGTCTTAGGGTAAGATAACTGTGTCTCTTATTTCTACTACAGTGTCAGTCTGTATGCTTAAATCATTTTTTTGACCAGATGCAAGCATTGCAAAACATGTACGACTATCTTCTTGATGCTGAAAGTAAAATGGGAACAGATGCAGCCAGTGATAATGTGATTCATTGTAATGTGGAAGGCGGCAATGCTGTATCTGTTGCTGCGGGTGCCGGAGATACTAATATCTGTGGTGGTATAGTTCAGTTGTATTGGGATAATATGTTGGTGAGATGTTTAGACCTTAATGAACAAGTTCGCCAATCTGCAGTTAAGGTGAGTATAGAGCTTCTATGTTCTGTTCCTGGCTCTGTGCACGTTTTTTTCTTTTTCTAAGATTGTCATGAATTTGGAGAATCAGAATCTTGTTGACAACCAACTCCTGAGAAAATTATCCGGTGGAAAGAATGTGATGTATTTGAAAATTTGAAAGACAATTTTTTGTCAATTTATCTACTTTTTCCTAATATAACTGCAGATTGTTGAAGTTGTGCTGCGCCAAGGGCTTGTACATCCTATTACATGTGTTCCATACCTTATTGCACTCGAAACAGATCCACTGGAGGCCAACTCGAAGTTAGCTCATCATTTACTGATGCAAATGAATGAAAAGTATTCTCCTCTATGTGCTTTTTGACTTTGCCATATCTTCTATTGTTGCTTAGGTTTTTTAATCGAAGTATCATTTTAGGTACCCCGCATTTTTCGAAAGCCGCCTGGGAGATGGCCTTCAAATGTCTTTTAGTTTCATACAGTCCATAAGTTCTAGTTCTGAACATGAGAACAAAAAAATTCAAGCAAAGGCTTCTGGAAATGCGAAGGGAAAATCTGATAATGTTTCTCTCGCACAAGCAAGACTAGGGGTTTCTCGAATCTACAAGCTTATTCGTGCTAACCGGACTTCAAGAAACAAATTTATGTCTTCAATTGTTCGCAAGTTCGATAATACTAGCTGGACACCTTCAGTAGTCCCTTTCCTGATGTGAGTTTAAATCGTTGGTGTCAGTCTTGGACTTAATGTATTCTGGATGAGGGTGCTGACGTGGATGTTGATTTCTTTTTACAGGTACTGCACAGAGATACTCGCCTTGCTACCCTTCACAACACCTGATGAGCCGCTTTACTTGGTCTATTCCATAAATAGAGTAGTACAAGTTAGGGCTGGGGCGCTCGAAGCAAAACTTAAAGCTCTGACTTTGCATTTGTTACAAAGAAGCGCACCTCATGGGAACGGCATAATTGAAGATGGTTCAGCTGCTCAACCTTTTACGAGAGGAATGGCGTCATTCGATTTGAATGGGACAGTTCAACAAGAACCAGTGTTTCAACCAGTTACAAATTATATGTCAACGGAGTGGAATGGTATAATACAACAAGAGCCAGCAGATCAGTCTGTCTCAAATCAAGCTACCCCGTTTGAGGCAAACATGCACGTTACGGGCTCCAACAGTTCTGGTGGCTTCTCAATAGATGACGTACAGAAATTCCAGGTATCCTGTAGTCCTGTACTAAATTGATTTTTCACAAGCCTGAGAATTAGAGTTTTGCTGCTCAGTTAATTTTCATTGATCATACTCTTGTTTTACGTGCTATTGTAGGCAGACTGCCTGGCGGCTATTGCGGTGCAGCTTCTTTTGAAATTAAAGAGACACCTAAAAATTGTGTACAGCCTGAACGATGCAAGGTGCCAGGTAAGCAATCACTAGATAATTATAGGTGCGAGGTGCCTGGATCTAACTGCCCCTTGTTAATTTTTTTTATCATTTGTAATTCCTCATTGAACCAGGCTTTTTCTCCGGGCGAACCCCTTAAACCGGGAGATGTACTCTCCAGGCAGAACATTCCTTTTGACCTCAGTGATACCCGCACCAATTTGCCTACAACTTATCAAGAATTGGTTCAAAGATATCAGGTACTGTGAGCTGTGAGACTCTCTCTCTCTCTCTCTCTCTCTCTCTCTCTCTCTGTGGATGTTAGCAATCATGTCCGTGCATAAATTCTTACCGATATCGTTGTTGTACAGGAATTCAAGAATGCGTTGAGGGAGGATACGATTGATTTCTCAACTTACACTGCAAACATCAAGAGAAAACGCCCAGCCCCGAGAAAAGGGCGGAAATCTGTGGGTGGAGATGACGAGGGCGATGATGACGACGAGGATTATTCAGGTGGGGCTCGGAGGCCGAGTAATATTGGAAGGAGAGGTGGCTACGGTATCAGAAGTCGACAGCGGTTATAGTAGTACATGACAGGTAGGCTAACTTGTAAATGTTGTAGGAGAAAGGAATAGCAATAGAGAGGGGTGATATGACGAGAGCGGAAAAAACTAGATTTCTGGAAACGGTAGAGAAATCCAGTAGAGTAGCGTGAACTCTTACTGTTTCCGTATTTTGTAATTCGCCCGCGATAGCATATATCAACCGCATTCTTTTGTGAATGAAATCCAGCCTTCCCATCAAATCGTCGATTTTTTGTCGATGTAGAAGCAGGTTTGATTACAAAAGCCGCTTTCGCAAACAGCCCGATGATATGCATTTCTTTGACATGACTTAGAAATCAATCTAAAACACATTTACATGGGATCGTATGGAAAGTGATTTGGGAGGGTCAGAAAGCATGAGCTGCTTCTCACAAAATCACCCAAAAACAGATGACCATGGAGAAGCACATGGCAAGTATTTCCCTTAAAATCACTTATAGGAGGCAGCTCTCAGGTGCATCTCCCCAAAGTGATTCCGACCCTCCCAAAATAAAAGCGAGTTTAGAACGAAGCACGTTGCAAACAAAGAAGCTGAATGTATGTAAAATAATTTTATATCTAGCAAAGTAGTTAAAGAAAGAAGGCATAAAATTACGTTTCAGGAAAGCACATTGCCTGACATCTTTGACAACACACCATGGCCCGTCCCTAAAACTCTAAAACTTGTGAATTTCGACGATTTGTCCAGAAACTGAAACAAACATTATATAGATTTAAGTTACAAGAGAAGATAAATGTCCGAAACGTAATTTTATCACCAAAAAGCTTCAAAAAAAAATTCTTCCGAACCTTGCTCAAAGCTCTCAAGGTACTATGACAAAAAGAGGCTGCACAGAAGCAGAAAAATTTCTTAGATAAACAGATTGTTCGAGAGTACTTATGAGAGGTTTTAAGATTACTTACCGTGTCTACACTGACTGGTTTCCCATCTTCTACCAGTATCTCAGCAACGGTTCCAGATTGATCAGCCTGTAGAAGGATGAAAGGAACAATTAGTTGAGAACATTTTCCAATGAAAGTAAAGCCATAATCAGCGCATAACATCAATTAAATTAAAACAGAGTAAAAACGAACCTCAATTTCGTTCATCAATTTCATGGCCTCAATGATGCAAATGACTTGACCTTTCTGAACTTTATCTCCAACCTGAGCATTTATTTGAGTAAACAATTAGGACAAATGCAAGTGTCTGATAAAATAAAATAAAAAGTGTTTTGTCATCTCCCATATCTCTTGGAACTCAAGCTTTTATAGCTAAGTAAAGACACTTGCCTTTACAAAAGGTGGTTCACCAGGTGCAGGACAGCGGTAAAAGGTTCCAGCCATGGGGCATTTCAGTGGAGGGTGAGATGATGTGCTTGTCTTTGCAGGGGCGGGTAGTGCAGGTGCTGGTGGACCGGGTGCTGGAGGAGGAGCTGCTGCTGCTGGTTGAGGTGGTGGCATGGAATAATATTGTGCTGGTTGTTGGGAAGCTGGAGCTGGTGGTGGTGGCGCCAATGCTTCTTTTTTTCTAATCACAAGCTCTAAATCTAGTTGCTTCATTTCCAGCTCCACAATGTCTCTCGAATCCACTAACCTGCTCACAAAAATGGTATCATGTTAATGAAAATAATTGGCATCCAAAACATAGTTGACGGTATATGGAAACCAATTACAAACAAAATTTGCAGCAACTTACTTAATAAGGTCTGATACTTGAGCCATGAATGCGGAAATTGATGCTGCATCTGGAATATTGGTTTGACTGGAAGACTCGCCTTTCCCTTCCGGTGATCCATCTTCAGACTTCTTGTTGTTTATGGGTACAGAATTTGGGGATTTCTCAGCTGCAACCTTTGGATTCAGAAAGTAATCAATTATAATTTCACACACGATGTTCCAAATCCCACCTACTAAACTGACTCCAAACAGTTTTACCTCATTAAGCTGTGCCTGCACCTTCCAGGAAGAAGATTGCTTCCTGACCGTGCTCTACACGAGTTAACCATACGATCAGAAAACAATTAATAGCTGCAATCTTTCACGTAAAATCTAGATTGTGATACGTAGAACAGTCACTGCTACAAAAACATATTGAAAATGAAAACATAGAGTATGATCATAGCAAAAGCAAATCATTTATCGGTCCAAGAAGCTTGCTGGTTTAATCCAAAGACAAACCATTACTGGGTCACAGCTCAATGAAAATCCTAACTGTAATATAACCAACAATTCTTCAACCACACGAATTTCAACACACACCAACAACATTTCCCACGTCTTAAATTCAACTTATTAATTTTATATTCAGGAAGCTTCAGAAACGAAGATATACAACCTATACAAACAATACCCGCTTGAGCAAAACACAAAATTAAAGCATGAAAACACAAAAAGCAATGAAATTGAAACAAACAAAGCTTAAAAAAGTAAAGGGTACGCGGAATTAATCAAACCTGAAGGCCAGAAATCTGCAGAGAGGGAATGGGGCAGCGATTGAGGCAGTTGTGGAAGGAGAGGAGGTGCTGCTGCGGCTGTGACGGCTGGGCGGAGGAGCCGAGGCGGGTAACGGGGGTGGAGCAAGCCTTGGGACAGGGAACAGTGAAGGAAGCCATTGGAGTGTAGTGTGAAGCAAAGCAAAAGCAGAGATGGCTGAAGGGGGAATTGGGAATGGGGAAATGGGGAGGTGGGATCTGAAGCGGCAAGGGAATGGGAAATGGGAAATTTGTAGGGTATGGAGGGGCGATGAGATCCAAGAGGTGGGTTTTTGTTTGGGTATTGGGGACTGAGAAATCTGAGAGAGGGGAGGAAGGGACTGGATGTTCAATGTTATGTGTAATTTTCTCCACTTAATCACAATGTGTTTGTTTTGTTTTCCGATACTTACAATGTGAAGAGAGAGAGAGAGAGAGAGAGAGAGAGAGAGAGAGGCCATTTGAAACGCCCACCCTCTTCAACTAACAGCTAACAACTCACGCGCCTGTTTCTCTCTCTAGAAAGCCCTACCCCTACTGGCCTACATATCCACATTGAGATAGCAGTGGCAAATGTGTAGGGTTTCCCTCCAACTCTCCAAAGGTTTGGGTGGTGTCCGTTGGCTTTTCATCTTTTTGACCATTTATGAAATCATGACTATCCTATTTCCGAAAGAGATACTTTCCGAATTTCTTCCACCAATGTCACCGGATTAAGTAATTCGGATTTTTGAAATTTCATCCAATGATCTATTTGTTTTAATTCTTTAAAAGCTATAATTTTTTGCTATTAAATGAAATTTCAAAAGTCCAGGTCATTTGATCTGATGACTTTGGTGGAAGAGATCCAAAAATGATATATTTCCTCCAATTTCCATCCCAGCAAATCATTACTGTTTAATTGATTAATTAACCCATTTAATAAATGCAATATGGGTATCACTTCATTTCAATAAATATACTGGACATACTAGTGAAATGCAAAATTTATAAGCTTTCATGTGTTGGAGTGATTTTTCTGTGACCGAAAAACGGGATGGAACACCGTTTGTACAATTGGAGGATTTTTTTTTTTTAAGTGTTCATCTAATTGTATAATGACGTGTTATTCTATCCCGTATTCCGAGCACACTGAAAAATCTCTTCATGTGTTAATCGATAGTCTAAGGCCTTTACACTGAAAACTTCAAGTTTTTTATTCAATATTCATCAGTTTGATTCTCATATAATAAATGATTTAACTTTTTTAAAGAGAAGAAAGGATAATAACCAAGAGTAAAGTATGAAGTAACCACGGTAAGATTACAAGTCAGGTATGCTGTATGATCTTTGGGTTTGAGGCACAAGGCTGGCAAAAGTATGAATAATCCCTTAGTTGAAATTCTTGAGAGAACGTGTATCATTTAACTGTAATAAGAAGTAGACTGAAATACTTTTGGCTTTTTCGATGCCTTCCCAGGTGTGGGACACCTCAAATCCTTAGTCTTAGTAAACACATAAATTGAACAATACTCCTCCATTACAAAAATGTGATGAGCAAAAATACATTCCTATTAGCCCTTTGTAGGCAGGCAAGCCAATCATCACAAGACAAAAACAGCTTTAAACTTGTCGATGGCTTTGACAAGGCAGGACGTACTTCGAACTCAATCGCAGGCCTCAAACGATGCTGCTGTCTGCGCTTGAAGACAAAAAAATTGTTTTCCAGAAATGTTCTTAAAAAATATTTTGAGAAATGATAAAAATTTTCAAATAAGATAACAAACAGGCTCTTATTTTTCCAAACAAAAATTACCAAATTGAGAAAACAATTTCGACCTTCCAAGTCGGCAGCATGCTACAAGGTGACAGTTGAGCTACTAATTCGACCGTTCGTTAAACCAAATAGATTTGAAGTTTTATTCACAGATTGCAGAGATCAGTACAAACACATATGGAAAATTTTTATCCGGCAAATCACATTCGTTCGCAGTCGTCGAGGCTTATTAAATGAAATGCAAATGTTACTAACAGTGAGAGAAGCTATAACATATTTTGGGGGGCGGGGGTGGGGGGAACAAAAATACACCAGCCTTCAATAGCTCTCTCCGAGGCCGATGATTAAATTGCATAAAAGCAGCACAATATTCCAAGACCGGATCGATCGTGAAGGGCAGTTATGAAATAATCAATGGAAAGAGAAACTAGGAGCTTAGTATCTGTTCCAGTAGGTGCGGCGTCTGAACCAGTTGTAGTCGGGCAATTTTGTGACGGGACCCATGGCTGCAATTGCAATATCCTGATGAGAGCAAGCAACAAGCAGAAGGATGAGCGTTCGGTTCTATGATATTACGAGGTTTTTAGGAAACAGTCTAATGTATTAGCACTTGGGACAAGTGCTGTAACAGATTGTAGTCATACCCTGTCATAGATAAACCGGTTTGCAACACGTTTGATGGTGCTTGCATCAACAGAATCGATTCGAGCACACATTTCGGCTAACGGGATTCTTCGACCATATGTAAGTAGCTGCAAAACCACAAATCAAAATAAAATAGACAGAATCAGCTTTGAGTAGGACAAATTATTTCTTGCACTCTGCTCCTACAAACACTAGAAAACAACTATCGGCAACAGTTTTCGAGTCTTTGATAACGATAATGGAGCAGCCAGTGAACATATGCCCATTTCAGGGAATGCAATGAAGAGCTTCTATGAGAAGCACTAGGATCTTATTTCCCTTTTAGTATCTCGTAAGTAATAGAACTGTATTAATTCATAAGCTTAAGAAAAGCTTTGGTAATCATTTCAGGTCTCCGGTGATTGGATCCAATTAGCTACTCGAATGTTCAACCTGATTGCTCTCATCATTATTTCTCTATGAGAAGGAAAAGGTACCTGGCGTCCAATATCTTCAGCTACGGCACTTGTCCCATCCAAGTGAAGGAGGAGAGAAGATTTCAACTGCCAGGAAAGGAACAAGGGTAAGTGGCAACTTATTTATAGAGATATGTTCAATAACACGTAATGTAACGACCAAATGAGAACGTGAATGTATTTGATACCAACAACAATACAAAAATACAAACAATTATAATAGATTTAGAAAGCATAAATCTAGTAGTGGGACAGACAGAGTTAGAGATCTAGCAATACCTGATTGCGCGCACGAATAACATCAGCTTCTGAAACTCGATAAACTAACTTGGTTACCTCATACATAATTGCATAGGCCAAATCATCTAAGCAATCCTCCTGGAATTAAAAGAAAACACAATATGAGTCAGAAGTAAATTAATATGAGTAGGTTAGTAATGTATAAGTAAACATGTGCTAGCGCCTATTCAAAGTGAGTGGAAGAGGGAAGGGGGAAGAAAGATATAGATAGAGAGCGAGAAGAGGAGAGAGAGAATTGGTTAGGTGATCATGGCTCCTCCCACTTTCCCTCTTCCTTTCCCAAATAAAAATACACTAACTCCTTCCAAAGTGCACAACTCCTCCTTGGCGTTCAACGTAAAAAATTAATCCCAATTCCTAATCCTGGAAAGCTTATCTAACATCAAACAGCTGATATTTCTCAATTCTCAAGTAAGAACAATGGTACTACAGACCAGAATAAGAAGTCCAAAATTTGTTGAAACGAAGTAATTAAGCTGAATTAATGTTTTTTTTTATTACAGATGGCACCCTCACCTTAGCAGTAGCAAAAACACCAAATAAGCCAGTATCCTTGTAGTTGGTGTTGAAAGCCATATAGTTTTCTGCAATGTCATTAATGGCAACCCTCTGTGCCAGCTCTGAACTGTTTACAAGAAAGCAGCAAAAACTAGTCATTGCATGTTTTTCAAAGAGATAAACTCTTAAAAGTTAAAATCAAATATCCAATCTACAGAAGTTGAAAACCATGTAAAAGTGCTCACCCCATGTGCTTTCCACCACCAACATTTTTATTCCATGAGCCCAACATTGCCTGCATGACCATTAGAGGAATAGAGTCTGGATCTGTCCAAGACGCTCCGCTGAATGCAACCGCAAAATGTGCCAAAGGCAAGTCATCATCCACAATTCTGACCTGATTTTCACAACATTAATAGAAATGAATATTATAAGAGAAAGTAAACAATTAAATAGTAGATAAAAGGTAATTTTCCAGGATACAAGCATTACCTCAGAACCAGTGAAAAAGGAAGGTTCTTCCGCAACCAACTGACTGGCCGTGGCAGGATCTCCAGACAGTTTAGTAAACAAACCCTTAACTGAACCAACAAGATCTTCATGCTTAATAGCTCCTGAAGCAGCAATAACCTAAAATAGAACAAGTTAAGCTCAGGACAGTCATTTGTGAAAACAGAGTCACTTGTGAAAACAAATTCCTCATTATCAACATGTCATGTAAAGTAATGCCAAAGGACAACGACAACACCAGTTGCATGCTTTGCTATATTGCACGAACAAAAATTCATAAATCTTGCTTTACCATTCTGGGAGCAGTGTAATGTGTTTTGATATAGTTCTGAAGATGCTCTTTGGAGATGGTCTTAATGTTGTCAGAAGGTCCAAGAATAGTTCTGGCTAGAGGAGAGTACTGGAATGCAGTTGCATGCAGATGGTCAAAAATGACTTCATCGGGTTGTTTCTCAACCTGCATTACCAAAGCAATGGTATAAACATTTATTTGAAAACAGTAAGGAACAATTTTGCCTAATGTATATTACTTTTAATAGCTTCCTCAACTCTTATATGACCCTAGTTTTCGGATCCCTATCCTATCAATGTTCTTCATACAAGTCACACAATAAGAGGCAATACGTAAGTTTTCACAAGCTACTGCGAAATGTCCCGTTCAAGTTTAAAGAGTGTACCTAATCAATGCATATATCTAGAAACATTTTCTCATTAAAGTTCACAACTTTCCTATTAAATCAAGTTGCTTTGAATACTATTTAAATTCAAACTAACATGGAAAATCACTAATACCCGAAACCAATTTCCCAAAAGTATAAATTTTTATGAGATTACCTCCTCCATTTCCCTTAAAATCACATCGCGCTCGCGCAAAATCCGGTCATCATCGAACTTGGAGTTCTGCAAGATATCAGCTAAAATCGAAAGCGCTTTTGGCACATCTGAATGGAGCACCTTGGCATAGTACGTGGTCTGCTCCCTCGATGTGTACGCATTCAAATGGCCTCCCATGTTCTCGACCTCCTCCTCGAGATCACGCGCGGTCCTCTGCTCCGTCCCCTTGAAGATCATGTGCTCCAAGAAATGTGCGGTGCCGTTGGTCTCGTCGTTCTCGAACCTTGACCCGGCGTCGATCCAGACCCCGACGGTGGCGGTCTTAGACGCGAGGTTCGACTCGGTGGCGACCCGGAGGCCGTTGGGGAGCGTGGTGACACGTGTCTCGGGTGCGGTGAGGATGTGGCTGTGGTCCGTGAGACTCGGGTGGGGCGACCCGTACTTGAGGAACCTCGGGTCCGGATTCTCGAGCCTTTTGATCTTCGATTTGACTTCCTCGGCCAATCGATCGTAGACCATGGCGGTTGGTGGAGGAGGGGAGGGTAGGGATGGGGATGAAGATGACGTGGCGACGGCGGGTGAGGTTGACTGGGATCGAACGGCTGCTGTTAGAGCAGCCGGCGGTCTGTGGGGCCGTCGGCAAGCTAGGGTTGTAAGAAGGTGCTTCATCGCCATGGCTGTCTCAGTCAGAGGCCTTCTAGGGTTTCGGTTTGGGGGAAACTGCGTACTACAATTCCAGAGGCTCAGCTGTTCAAATAAGCAACGAAACACCTATTACGACGTCGTTCGCTAAATTGGGCCTTTTTCATAGGCCCATTATTTTGCGTGAAACTCAGAAGTTGGGCCTCAAATAAAGCGGCCCAAATCGACAGAACGAAAGAGCTATAAATAAACTGCGAAAGCAGAACGAGAAACCCTAGAGAGAGAGAGAGAGAGCCATCGTCTTCGTCAGCCTCCTCGGTATTATATCGCATCAGTTCAGAGGCGCTCGCACTGCTTCTCTCTGATTTCCAGCAATGGCGACTGCGAAAACTGTGAAGGATGTCTCCCCTCACGAATTTGTTAAGGCTTACGCCGCCCATCTGAAGCGATCTGGCAAGGTATTTCCACTAAACCCCTGTTTGGATTCCGAGAAAATGATAGAAAACCATTAGAAAATTTCTTAGGAAACTAAACCCTTTTGCCTTTGATGTTTTTTTTTATCTATGTTTTAGAAAAATGATAGAAAGTTTGAACATTTACACTACTTTGTTGAAATCGTAGCTGACTTGTGTCTAGTCTACTACACCCCTTGTTTGGATTCCGGGAAAATGTGGGAAAATTAATAGAAAACTCACGGAAAATGATGCTCCTTTGCTTCTTTTGCTTGTAACTAACTATTGTTTCTAGAAAAATGAGGAACTTTACACTATTTTGTTGAAATGGTAGCTGACTTGTGATTAGTTTGATATGTCGTGGCTAATGCATTTCCAACTTGTTATGAATCGTCTAATTTACCTTATTGGGCTATATATATATGTTTGAATCATTGCCTTGTTTATGGTCGGTCGTGTATTTCATCGATTTTCTCATTTTTTTCGTGTATTTTGTTTGCCTGAATAATTTTTGATTCGGTGGTCAATGTGTTATAAACTAATAACAGTTTTGTAATGTACAAATCTTTTCGAACTAATAAGATCTTGTGCTAGATTATGCTGTTCTGGATGATTTTTGTTGTGTTCTTTAGGAAGCTGCTCTGTTCATTTTATGTACAGTTGTTGAGTTTTGGTTCAGTTAAGTTCATTTAGGATTTTCAAATTTTTTGGAGGTGTAATTTTCTGTGATTTGCTTATTTCGAGTGTGTACTTATCTGTGATTTTCTGTAATTCTTAGCGATTTGCTTGTTCTTGTGATGTCTGTGAGCAGGTTGAGCTTCCTCCATGGACTGATATCGTTAAGACCGCAAGATTCAAGGAGTTGGCTCCTTATGATCCTGACTGGTACTATGTCAGAGCTGGTGAGCATTCTTTTGCTTTTGATTGTCATTGTACTTATTTGTGTATGTTTCTCAAATTGTTTGTTGTTTGTGGTATTGACAATGTGACTTTCAATAATGTGCAGCCTCCATGGCAAGGAAGATCTACTTGAGGGGAGGACTCGGTGTTGGTGCCTTCCGCAGGATTTATGGTGGAAGCCAGAGGAATGGAAGTCGTCCGCCACATTTCTGCGAGAGCAGTGGTGCTATTGCCCGACACATTCTCCAACAGTTACAGAAAATGAACATCGTTGATGTTGACCCAAAGGGGTGAGTGCTTCCTTGATATATCGTCTATAAACTGGTTTTCGACGTTAGCTTGTGTTTAGCAGCATTTGCTTGATTTTTGACCTTTGGTTTGAACTTTGAACTTGTGACAGAGGGAGGAAAATCACATCTAACGGTCAACGCGATCTTGACCAAGTTGCCGGACGAATTGTGATTACACCATGAGCTACGGATTTCTTAGAACCGCGCGGGCACTACCAAATTCTATAATTTTAGGTTCCAATTTGATTTAGTTGAAAGGGATGTTGCAATATGTTGTGAGGGAAACATGAGTTTTGTTTTGTTATAGCCGGTTTGACATCTTTTGTTTTTCTTTCTGTGGGAACTTCATCCATGTTTTGACTATCTTTATTTCTTCGGATCATCATCTAAATTGTGCTATAATATTTTGTTACCTTAAAAAATAGAACCAGCTGATGACATTGCAACGGGAGTCTAAATAATTGGTAATATGATGTGGCATAGCAACCCCAGCCGCCGCATCATGTGGTGTGAAATTGTGGTCTAATTACATTTTCTCTTAGCCGCTACCAAAATTATGCAGAAAATTGATTAAATAGTTGGATATATATTTAACAAAAGAGATACGAGGGTAAGTGTAATGTCAAGGATTAAATTTGTAGATAAAATTTTGTAAATTGAATTATATAAGTTGATTATTGGATTATTACTAAGTGTTGATAAACGTGTTCATTTTATATTTGTAAACATCATTTAGTTTGCAAATTTTGTCTACAAATTTATTTTCACTAGCATGATTGGTAAATAATAAGAAAAGAGTAATGGGAGGCTAAAATTTTAAACTAAAATTTGTAAACTAAATGAATTGTAGTTGTTGATTATTGAATTATTACTTAAGTGTTGATTAACGTGCTTATTTCTTATTGGTGACACATTATTTAGTTTGCAAATTTAGTTTAAACGTTTAGTGTCTCTAGCATTACCTATAAGGAAACCACTAGTTACGGTTATTAGTTTATAGGAGCATTTTTGCTCACCATCATAACTATGGTGTATCCCCATCATACACCTAATCATTTGTCACGTGTCTTTTCACTTAATTTTGGTTTATTTTTTTTCAAAATTGAAAAGGTAAATATCTAATGTGAAAGATAACTAGAGCTAAGTAAAATGACACGTGGCAGATAATTAGGCGTATGGTAAACATACATCATAGTTATGGTGGTGAGTAAATATTCTCTCGTCGGTTTATATAATGTTAGACCTCACCACTTCGTGATTGGTCTGCTAATCACACACTCTCCATATATAAGTTGGATAATTAAAAAAAAGGAAAGTAATCGAGATTGGTAAAGTTTGGGAATTGTATTTTACTTCTAAGATATAATATATATATAGGTTTCCTTGTTCTACAAGAATTAGGTTTACTTATTTGATTTAGTTTTTTTATTCAGCTAGGCTTGTATTTTGTTGACAAAAAAGAAAACTAGTATTTTGGTTCTCTATAAATGCCTACTTATGGGGAAAAATAAATGTCTTGGAGTTGTGTAGAATTGTGAAATACTTTGTTTAGGCTGAGCAATTCTCTAGGCCGATGGTTATAAGTAGAATATTTGCAAGGTTTACATTTTGGTTCCGATCCTTCTTTGCACCTGTTAAACTGCTGCTGGACCAAACCAAACCAAACCATGCAGTGGTGGTCCGTCAGACTGACGGTTCTGCTGCGGTGGAACGCGACCGAACCGACTCGTGCCCAACCCTAGAACTAACTGTAACTGTAAGTTCTGTTTCTTTTAAGCTTTTGTTTTATTATTTTTCTTTTGCGCTCAAGAGAGAGCATCAGATGATTGCCTGCCCTACCTACATATTAGACAGATGTATGTATATATATATATATATAACAGAAAATTTGTACTGTCTCTATCGTATTTGTACTGTCTCTATCAATGAGTTGCCGGATTGCATACTGTCATCTGTATTTTCATTGTTAACCATAAAAGATGCAGTGGATACTAGTAGCTTGGTATGCCGTTGGTGGAGGTACCTTGGGACGTTGCGTCCCATACTAACAAGGGCCAATCTTACGTTTGACGTCCCAAACATTTTCGGAGTCGGACTTCCTGAACGAATGGATAAACTGCCTGAAGATGGATTTAACGATTGTCGTCCATCCTTGATAAATGTATATTATCAAAGAGAAAGCTTCGTAAGATGTGTGAATAAAGTTTTGCAGCTACACCACGGCAAGAAGTTGGACTCTTTCAAAGTGGAATTCTTTCTGGACAGATTTTCTGCTGCCTTCCTCAATGAATGGATTCGTTTTGCAATTACAAAGGGAGTTGAAGTGATTCATCTTCATTTATATAGGTGCTCGGACAGGGAACATACATATAATTATTATGTTTTCCCGTGCTGGTTGCTTTCAGAGTTGAAGGCAGCATCAACTCTAAAGAATTTGTCCATGGCTAGATGTGTTCTAAGACTACCACCTGGTTTCGACGGATTCAATCAGCTAACTAGTCTGTATCTGTGTAGAATTGCAGACGAAATTCCTGTGGCACGTCTTCTCTCCGACTGTTTGTTGCTTGAAAGCTTGACCTTAAAGAGTTGCAAGTTGGGCCAAGATTTAATTATTGAGAGTCCATCACATCGACTGAATGATTTGAAACTGGTAAACTGCAAGTATCTAAAAACAGTTTATATTTCTCTAGTAAATCTTGCTTCCTTAGAACTGTTTCAAGTAGATTTGTTGCCATCAAACCTCCACGGCCAAAAAAAATTTGTTTTCGTTCGTGGCACTGGATGTATCAATTTGCGTGGTTTCCTGGGCTTGAGACTCTTCATCTGCAGACGTGTGCTGCTTTTAGAGTTTGGGAGGTACCAACATTCAGAAGCCTCAAGAAACTGGAGTTGGATATTTTTTCGAATGAACCTGACCTCGTGTGGGTTCTGAAATTTCTGAATGCTGCACCCCTTTTGGAAGAACTTGTAGTAACGGTTAGTAATAAAAAAGTTTACGTTGTATGCCAAATATTTGTCCCTAAACCCTCTATGTATAACTACATAAATTCTCTGTTTTTGCAGGAAGTATCGCCTTTCCGTAAGGAACAACAGGACATAGAGAACTTTGCTGGAATCAAACATTGTCATCTGAGAGAAGTTAAGTTCCAAGGATTTCAATATACACCATGTGAGATCGAGCTTGCCATTTGTATCCTGAGAAATGCAATGATGCTCGAGAAAATGGTAATCGATCCCTACGGAAAATACTATGATGGTGCTGGAGTGTGGGTGGAGGCTTTGTATTATGAATCAAATTCACTTTGGAAAGAAAAAGGCAGGGCATTAGTCCATGAAAAGCTAAAGGAAGTAATGACCTATGCTCAAATCATCATTCTGTAAAGATGATAGTTCAAGACTGCCGATTTGTTTGTAAATTTTAGTGTAAATTACATTACTAAGTAATTATTGTTAGATTACGCTAAATGAACGTGTGATGATGAGATGATTTCGTATTAATGCTAAACGACGAGATATTTTTTCTTGATTTAGGATACTAGTCGGTTTTCCCATGAGATCACAAATCATTGTCTTCTTCATGCTTTATATCCAAGCTCTGTCCTATCTCTAACAAGTGAAGAATCATCGAGACAAGACCATGAAAGAAACCAAATAGACTAGCTTAGTAGTTGATCGATAGTTTGTCATCCTCGAAATTGTTTGATTTGGAATCAAAGAGCCTGTAATATCTGGTTTTGTGTTCTTGTTCCTGTCGAGGTCGTGAAGTAACGAAACTCTTTGTGTTGCAATTTCATGTTCTGAGACTTGCCGGTTTAAGTCTGTGTTTAGCATTCTGAATGAGTATCGCAAGATAAAAAGGCATATCAGAAACAAGTAGGAGGAAACTCTAGTAGCTGATGGGTTTGTTCATATGCTAAAGCCCAATAAGATGGTGGAGGAGACCTAGCAAACTTGTTGCAGATCTCAATAAGAAAATCAAATTTCATATGCTAGCTAGTTCTTAATTTGTAGTTTTAATTCATGGGTGGGCTTCTGATGGTCCGTTCTAACAGCCAAAATTACTGTAATACTCTTACATGTCACCATACTTAACGTTATTTTGATGGAATGGACGGAATACTGCCAAAGTTATACAAAAATCGAGTTTCAGAGTGTAAAGTGGCGATATTTTTTACCAAAGGGCATAAGGGAATCAAGTTCAAGTTTGATTTAAGTGTCATCAACGGAAAAGACATTTTGGGCTAATAAGAATAACATCGTCATTACCCTACCATGCCAACCGAACTATTTGACGTATCGAAATTTAGTATACCAAAAGTTTGGCATGATAAAGATAATGACAATAAATTTTTCATACCAAAAGTTTAACATGATAATTGGTAAGAAAGCTATAATTTCATCCGCTAGTCATTGTGGTTTCCTAGTTTTTTTTTTTTTTTTTTTTTTCGGAGAACCTCGGCGGTACGAGGGAAATTTATTGATAAGAAAAAAGAAGATACACCTAGACAGGGGGGGACATAAACCTAACCCCTCATAGAACAAGAGAAAGGAAATACAAAAAAGGGGGGGACATGCACCTTACCCCTTTTGAGAAAGGAAATACAAAAGAGGGGGGGACATAGACCGTACCCCTCTTGGAAAAGAAAATACAAGGAAAAGACTGGGCGGACATAAACCCAAGCCCCTCTATAAACCTAAAAGGTAATAACCTGCAAGACAAGCTGCAAAACAAAAGGGAATCCAAAAAGGTTAGGAAAAGAAAGGAGAACACACATCAAGAAGAGGAGACAAACCTGTAGGTTGGCATGCCCAAGAAATCTGAGTGCAGAGGAGGAAGGATCTCTATAGGGGGAGTGGAATGCCAAACAAGTGAAGATGATAGAAGCCCTAAATTGGCTAATTTGTCAGCAACAACATTCCCTTCTCGAAAAATATGAGAGCAACGAAAACCCATGTTCTGCAAATGGAGAGTACAATTGTTCTAGCGTGTCTGGAGAGACCAAGGGGGAGAGAAAGATCCAAAAGCAAAACATGATATTACACTAGAAGAGTCGCTTTCAAGCCATAAATTTTGCCAGCCCCGCGCGTGGGCCAATTCGACAGCAAGGAGCTCCGCATAGAAAGAAGTACGATGGCCCAAGCTTAGGGAGAAACCACCAAGAAAATAACCTGCAGAGTCACGAAAAACCCCGCCACATGCCGCAGGACCCGGATTACCTTTAGCAAGGCCATCAGTATTCACTTTAACCCAAGAAAAATGAGGGGGGTGCCAAAGAACAGGGACAATAGAAGGAGCTTTACAGGAGTTAGGCGATATTCCAAGAGAAACTAAAAGTTGCCTATCCAAAATGCCTCGTACATGGCCAGGGGTGAGAGCTCCAACCTGCCTAATCCAGGCCAAGGTGGAGCGGCAGAGACGTGAGAATGAGGGAGGTTTGCCTTCAAACTTCACTTTATTACGCATCTTCCAAATAGCCATTAGTAAGAAAAACCCTGAAGCTATCCAGACATTGCGAAGATGTGGAGAAAACCGCTTTGACAGAAAAACAAGCCATAAATCAGAGAGGGAGCCCGTAGGTGGAATAATAGTGCCAAATTGGGTAGCTAGCCAACGCCAAGCACATTGTGCAAATTCACAGCTAGAGAAATAAATGGTCAATAGATTCAGAATTCTTGTGACATAGTTGGCATATTGGAGCCAGCGGGATGCCTCTGCGCTGAAGTTGATCATCCGTTGGGAGCTTGTTGAATAGAATCTTCCAAACTAAAATAGAGTAACGAGGTGGGATGAAAGGACGCCAGATAATGGAAGCCCAACTCTTAACAGGAAACCGATGACGAACAATTTCATAGCCATCGGAGAACGAAAAAACACCAGAAGTAGAAACTTCCCAAATTAAAACGTCCTTATCCTCATCAATTGGAAGAGGCATTTCTAAAATCTCTTTAGTTAGGTCTGGGAAAGTAGAAGAAAAAATAAAAGGAATAACCCATTTTCCCATACAAATAATATTTGAGACCTTAGTACGAGATAAAGAAGGAGCAATCTCTGTTGCACCAACGACGTCCACAATAGGCTTATCCAGCCATTTATCAACCCAAAGGGAAGTAGTAGAACCATTTCCAATCACCCAACGACAATTCTGAAACAAGATATGAATAATGGATTTAATACCAGGCCATATAGAAGATCGCTTATAACTACAAGAATATAGGCGACCATGTAGCTTGAAACGTTCCCGAAGATAAATACTCCAAGGGGAATCAGTAGTAATAATAAGCCATCCAAGCTTTAAGAGAGCAGTAGTGTTAAGAGAGCCAAGATCACGCAAACCCAAACCACCTTCATTCTTCGGAGCACATATCTGACGCTAAGAAACGGTAACAGACTTCTTGGAGGTTACATCACTAGACCATATAAAATTGCGAGCACATCTTGAAAGAGGCCTTAGCAAGGAAGAAGGCCACTTATAAACAGAGAAGCTATGCAAGAGCATACTTTGAAAAACTGATTGAGTGAGTTGAACTCTTCCTGCCATAGATAAAAGTTTCCCCTTCCAACCAGTTAACTTAGCTTTAGCTTTATCTGCCAAGGCTTGAAGATAACTCATTTTAGGGTTGCCACAGAAGATTGGAACTCCTAAGTAGACAAAAGGTGCTTTGCCTTATTTGAAACCCAAGTAACTCTCAACCACAGCTTTGCGATGCCTTGAGGTAGAGCCCAAGTAGAAAGTACTTTTTGTCTTATTGATAAATTGACCAGAGGCTCTACTATATGTATCGAAGAAACCTTGCAAATTACGCAGAGTGACACCATCACTTCTACAGAAAATGAATAAGTCATCTGCATAGAGAACGTGAGAATGAGAGATACAACCTCTTGGAGCAAAAGTTGGCTTAGTAAGCCCATCAAGTTGAAGACGACTCAGACCCCTTGATAAAGCCTCTTCAGCTAGACAGAAAAGTAACGGAGAGAGAGGATCCCCTTGGCGCACTCCTCGGGAACAAGAGAAAAAACCATGCGGGGAACCATTAATTAGGATGGACAATTTAGCAGATCTTAAGATGGTAAAAACCCAGTCTATAAAACAAGTGGAGAACCCAAAGTTAGTAAGCACCCGCAAAAGAAATGACCAATCTAAAGTATCAAAAGCCTTAGCTATATCAACTTTGACTCCCATATTGCCACCACGAGTTTTTTTGTCAAGCACATTGAAACATTCTGAAACAAGGCCAATACAATCTGTGATACGACGGCCAGGTATAAAAGCAGCTTGATGCGGAGAAATAATGCGTTGAACAACATGAGAAAGACGAACTGCCAAAATTTTGGGAATAATCTTAAAGAGAAAGTTTGCCAAAGCAATAGGTCTAAAATGAGTCATGGAAATAACGTCTTCCACCTTCGGAATCAAAACTAAGAAATTACTATTGGCATTGGGGTATAACCAATTTGATTGAAAGAATTGCTTCACAAATTGAATAACATCAAAGCTGACAATATCCCAACAATGGTGATAGAAAAAACCTGGAAAACCATCTGGCCCTGGCGCACTGGAAGCATTTAATGAGAAAACTGCCTCCTTAATTTCCTCATCAGTAGGTAATGCAGATAAGAGATCATTTTCAGAGTCTGTGACCATTGGCTGGATGACTTCACAAACCTCATCAATACATGAAGGGGTGAAAGAAGAGCAGAACAAAGTCTGATAGAAATTAACAATATGGTTCTCAATTGCCAGCGGGTCAGTAAGAAGATTGTTTCCATCAAGAATACAACTGATATGAGAGCTGGATGATTTAATACGAGCATAGGCATGAAAGAAAGAAGAATTTCTATCCCCTTTAGTTAACCACTTAACACGAGCTCTATCTTTCCAAAATGCCTCATGCATTTGGAGAGACTCCATTACTGTAGTCTTGGCGACAATCTCCTCCTCGAAAAGATCATTATTTATACCCTCAGTTGAAATTCTTTGTTGAATCATAGAAAGATTATGCCGAGCATTAGCCACTCTATTATGGACGTCACCAAAGACCGAAAAATTCCATTGGCGCAAGCAGGTTTTTAGAGCTTTCAATTTTTGCAGAATGATAAACATAGGACAACCATAGACAACTGTATTTCTCCAGCAATGAGTTACAGTTTCTCGAAAAGATGGATGTTGAACCCACATTGATTGAAAACGGAAAGGACGATGACCACTACTCAAAACTCTAGAACCAGAGAAGATAAGGGGGTTGTGATCTGAGACTACCTTTGGCAATGCTATGCAGTTAGAGTGGGGCCAAGAATCAAACCAGCTAATATCACACAATGAGCGATCTAACCTTCTTTCAGTGCGACCACGTGACCTCCAGCCATTAGACCATGTAAAGGCTGCCCCAGATGTGTTCAAGTGGGTAAAGTTACAAGTGTCAGACATATTACTAAACTGAGCACATGAAGCTTGGGACGGTCTGCCTCCTCCTATCTGCTCGTGGGCGCCCAGGATAGCATTGAAATCGCCAATAGCCATCCATGGAACTTGTGTTTGTGGGCGCAGAGAGATAAAATCAGCCCACAAGTCTCTTCTTTTGATAGGTGAAGTGCTTGCATAAACAAATGTGAACTGGCTTGGGATATGGTCAAAAGTACAGCGAACTGTAACCTGTTGATCCGAGATAGAAATAACTAAAGGGTCTGCACAAGCCGAAGATGTTAGTAACCAAAGGTTGGGAGCAAGAGTTCCTCTAGAATTAAAAGTAAGAGCATATAGATTTAAAGAATCCCAATAAGTAGCTGAAATAGAATTAAAAGTCACCATAGGCTCCGCAATGCAAACCAAATCCGGGTGATGCAACCGACAGATGTTAGAGAGTTCCGTCCGAGAGTCATCGTTACCAATGCCACGGATATTCCAGAAGAGAACCTTCATTTATAGCGAGCTGGTATTCCTCGGACCCTACTTGGATATGGTTTATCAGAGGGTTGATTAAGATTGGCAAGCTGCTTTTGTTTTTTCCGTTGACTATTAGATAACACAGGAGTAAAACCATCCATATCACAGCCTTCTATGTGATTGACAATATCGATGACATCCTTAGCTAATGTCGCAACATGTTCAAAACCAGGGGGAATGCTATGGTTGTCATGAGGATCCTGCATGCCAAAATTATTTGGGACATCTGTGTTGCCCAACTGCTGACTATTCTGAGCTACCATCTCGACCTGCTCAAAGCCAGGAGGAGTGCTAGAGTCGTCACAGAGATCATGTGGGCCAAGATTGTTTGGGACAATGGTGTTGCCCAAATGCTGACCATAAGAAAGACCATTATGAGGATGTGATCCATCTGGAGACAGCGATCTGGTCATAGAATTGCTAATATGCGAAATCCCAGTGGATTGAATACTAATATGCGTATCAGCGGTGTCAGTCTCTGGTATGACATTACCAGAAACAGTTGGCGTTATTCCAAGAGGAGACTGAAGAATGGGCTCAGCATTACCATCATCCGCTGCCTCAATACCTGCAGGCAACAATTGATCAACCTGTTGAAGAGGTTCAGAAGCATGTGACCCACAAAAGACATTCACCGGTATTGTTGTATCTTTTATGGGACGATATTCCATGTGCAGTTGACTGCGAGAGTGATCTCCGGTTTTGTTGTCCCCCCATGTTACCACCCTTTCGCGTCCGGCTACGAGAACGACCTCTCGACATCTGTTTAAGTTGTTTGCAACTATTAGCCAAATGCCCTATCAAACCACAGTGACTACATTTGGGCGATAAATTTTCATAAACCACCTCAACCGGGAAGCCATGACTTTCTCTTTCAACCATAAGAGATGTAGGTAAATCATCTGCAAGATTGACATCAACTAATATACGTGCATAATAACCATATTGCCTTTCCCTTGTAGCTGAATCTAGTTGCAAGGGAGTGCCGACCCCTCTCGCAATTTCCATCAAGTGTCTAGGATGCCAATATTCCTGACTCAAACCAAAAATTTTGATCCATACCTGAGCATGAGTTTGAGGGAGAACATCACCTGGTTTAAAATCTGGCGTCCATTTTGATAACCTGAATAAACCAGTAGCAAGAGTACACGTACCGCCACCCCATGCCCGTCGCATATCATCTTCCTTATTGAAATGGATATCAAAATAACCTTTACCTATAGGAACCAGGTTCCATGGTGCAGTAGGGCGCCATGCATCTTCTAAGCAAGATTTTAGAGCACCGGTCTTCATTGGCGTAGAACCCTTTTTTAGGAGCAAACGCCCAAGGAGATTATTTTGAAACAACTTCAACTGTTCTTGGTATAGATCCTCGCTAATTTTGACATATGTTTTGTCCCCACGCACAACCGGAGTTGGAAGTTGGCTGAGATGGACGTCTTCAATTGGGATGGAAACCACAGAAGCAAAAGTCCTTGCCTTCAGAATTGGTTGAGCGGGGGGCATATTAGTTGTCGGCATAACCGTCTCTGCAAGAAAACCCCATGGACAGACGATATTTGTGCCCATGATAATTCAGTTTAGAGTTGTCAACACCATAAAGCAAGGTTGAACGCAGAATAACCTTGGGCGGTTGAACGCAGAATAACCTTGGGCACCCTGAAAAAGAAAAAAAAAAAAAAAAACGCAGATTCTCTGGAGCAATTCGTCGAGCAGGTACAAGGCACCACAGCCAAGCAACCAGAGGCAGATCAAGCTTCCGGCAGGAGGAGGTGCTAGTACCGAAGAAAGCTTTCAGATTGACTGGGGCAATTCGTCGAACAGGTACAAGGCACCTTACTGAGTTCCAAGACTGAGTAGTGAGAGTGAGGTTTCCTAGTTAGTATTAGAGATTGATAATAACAGAAGTATGTATGGGAATTTTATACTCAAGTTGTTAAGAGCGGTTGCCCTTACATGATTACACCGAAAGACTAGCATTAAAATGAAAACAAAAGTGCATGTATAGACCCTAGCTTGCTTGCAGGTGACTCTTGACTTGGTAGTTGCATGTATAGACCCCTAGCCTTGACCATCATCTGCATCTTTACCCCTGGCCAAAAGGGATATGCACGAGGCATTGGTGAATCCAAGATTTTAGATTCGAGGGTTTCAATAATAAAGATAAAAAAAATTTATAATGAAACATGTCCTCTCTATGCAACTATTGATCTCTCATTTTGTTGTGAAGTAGACCCTTGATATTCATAGCAAAAAATGTCATCTCCATTGAAGCAGTTGCAACCCGATAAAACCAAAGCCCACTGAATAAGCAAATATACATATACAAATATTTGTTGCAACCCTTTCTTCCACCATTTTTTTAGCAAGATTGCTAATCCCTCTTAATTGAGAAAAATCATTATGCATAAAATAAATATAAATATCAAGTTTTTTTAAGGGAGAATATAATATCAAGTTGAGGAAGGGATGGGGTGGGACTGCGGGGGGGGGGGGGGGGGACGTGATAGGAGTTTGGGGGGTTTTTTTTTATTTTTTATGATACAAAGGTAAAATTCATTAGTTACCAAGAAACTTTACAAAATAAATATCCAAAAAATTAACACAAAGAAAAAGTGGGTTCTAAAAACAAGAAAACAAGCAACACACCAACCATCTCACCAAAAGCCTAAGCAAAATATTAGGCCCACAAACAAACAGCAAAAATCGAACAAAACCAAACAATTGGCCTAAACGAGCTTTATGGGTTAAGTCTTAAAACAGAAAAAAAATATTTCTTCCTCGCGCGGTCGTCTTCTCCAGGAAGACGCCACCGCTGCAGCGGCACTAGCTGTCATCTTCGAGTATGAGGGGTCCCTAGAAAATTTCAAAACACGATTTAGGTTCTCCAAAGGATCCTGGGACCTACAGGTCCCTCTTTATCCGCCACTGCGAGGCATCAACATCTGCATCCCAAATCCGTTTATGTAATATCTCCCGTTCACCCAGTAAATCATTCCGATGAGGGCTTCTTCCTATATAGTGTAATAGCCCGGTATTGGGGTTGTGGAAGTACACATCCTTGGCCGTATTAATGAAGTCAGGATGATCCATTTGATTAAAACTGACCTCATGTTCTCCACCCAGAGCAGCCCTGAGAAATTGGGGCCTAGGCGAGGCTTCAAGCGAGGGTCCTAAGGGCTGGTTTGGTATTGCTGTGCTTTGAAAAAAAGCTGTTGTGAGAATAAGCGGCTATGCTGTGAGAATAAGCGGCTGTGAAATAAATCAGCAGAGTGTTTGGTAAACTTTTTTGTAAAAGTGCTTTTGAAAAAAAAAAAGCAGTCTAATAATGGGTCTTTTCATTAAAGAAGCACTATAGCTTCGTGTGCTTTGAAAAAAAGCCAGTTTTCCAAAGCTACAAATAGTAGCTTCAGATTTTTCCTTTGATTTCAGCTTATTCTCACAGCAGCTTTCAAAATAAGCCATTTTTTCAGTTTACCAAACACCTAAAACCCTCACAGTTTTTTTTCATGGGTGCTTTTTTTTAAGCAGTTCACTCCCAAACTAGGTCTAAAGATCTTTGATACCCAACTCATTGTACATTTATATGTATAAGAAAATGTTTCGCTAAATACATGAAAATGTTCATTTCTACATAAAAAATTATTAGAATTCATATCCAAAGAAGAAAGATTGGCAAACATTACTTAAATATTACACGTCCCGCGATTTTAGACGCAAATGTATTAATTAAGTTTACATAATCTAACTTTTCAACCAATTCTTTTTCAATTGACAAAATAGCTAACTCATTCAATCTTTCTTGTGACATAGTTGATTGAAGATACGATTTGATCAACTTTAATTTTGAGAAACTTCTTTCTGCGGAGGCAACTGTAACTGATATGGTTAACAAAATTCAACATCGAAACTTTGAATTATCTTGAACCAAAACTAGTTAGGAAGCAAAAGTAACTAACCTTGTTAAGTGCACCCATAATCCATTTATCTTCTTGAAGGGATTTAACCACTTTATTAAGTGCATCCACAAGTTCGAATTTTATAATTGCAATATAGATATTTGACAAGTGAATACTTTGATTTCACATAAACAATACGCATTAAAATAAACAAATCATAAACCCTAGAATCGAAAATCCTAATTATATTTACAAACACAGCACTCACAAGTCACAAATTAAATTATAGAAAAAGAAGCAGAAGAGAAGATAAGCATTTATCGGGTAACTGACCTCTGTAAGTGGAGTGGGAAAGAGCCGATTCGCAGGCGCAGACTTGCTACCAGTATGCTGTGCGTTAAATTTCCAAAAAAAAGTTGAATTGTTGCTGAAGTTTCACCCCACCTAAGACACTTTGTATGCCAAGTTTCAAGACAATTATATGATTTTATATTTAAATATTTTATTAAATTCAAACTCTAAAATATATATATATATATATATATATATATATATATATATATTATACACACATATTTAAAGAGAAATATTTTAGGCCCCCCCCAAAGCGCTGCATGGCAAGTTCCAAAAAAATATTTATAATTTCATATTTAAATATTTTACTCAAACTACAAAATTATATATATAAATATATATATATATATATATAGAAACTTATGATTATCTTTCCAAAATTCTCATTCTACATTCCAAACTTTCTATATTTGGAAAGAAAAATACACTTGTGAAGAGTGTAGGATGAGATTTTTGGAGTGTCAATAACACTTCCCTATATATAAAAATAAATAAAAATATTTGGGGGCCCTAGGCGAGCGCCTACTCGGGCTACCCTCAGGGCCGGCCCCGTCTCCACCTTCCTGCTCCACAAATATATGCAGCATCATGTTAAACAAATGTGTACCCTAACTAACCATATCAACTATATCTCCATGTTCTGTAACAAAAGAACATTTCCATGATCCTACACGTTTATCTTCCTCATCAAATAATTCGTAGCGCATTTCAGCGAATTCCATATAACCCTCTGTCAGGATCCTCACCTTCTACTAAATAGAATCCAATCAGGTGGAGGAAACACAAGTGGAGGCAACCTAAACCATTTTAAAATTTTGTAGGAGAAATAGAGTGATTCCTCCACCTGGGTTTAGGTTGCCTCACTCTATTTCTCCTACAAAATTTTAAAATGTTTTAGGTTGCCTCCACCTGGGTTGCCTCCACCTGTGTTTCCTCCACCTGATTGGATTCTATTTAGTATAAGGTGAGGATCCGGACAGAGGGTTATATGGAATTAGCTGAAATGCGCTTCAAATTATTTGATGAGGAAGATAAACGTGTAGGATCATGGAAATGTTCTTTTGTTACAGAACATGGAGATATAGTTGATATGGTTAGTTGGGGTACACATATGTTTAACATGATGTTGCATATATTTGAACATGGAGATATAGTTGATATGGTTAGTTGGGGTACACTTATGTTTAACATGATGTTGCATATATTCACTGTTCTAAAAATCCCCGCCTAGCGCCGCCTAGGCGCTAGGCCCCAGCCCACCACCTAGACCGCCTAGGCACCCGCCTAGCCCGCCTAGACACCCGCCTAGACCCGCCTAGGTTGCAACTCACTTAGACAGAAAATACATAAATTTCATTTTGCATTTTGTTTTTTTCCAATAAATTGTAAGAGACTTGTTGCATACTTGAATGAACAAACATTATATCCTTATTTCACATGTTTTCATTATGTTTCAATACTTCATGATATATATGCATTCTATTTTGTAGTTTATGATGAAATTATATATATTTCAAGTAGAAGCAGACACTTATTTACCTAAAATATGATAGATTTACTTAAATCCGCCTAGTCCGCCTAGGCGCCCACCTAGGCGCCCGCCTAGGCCCCGCCTAGGCCCCGCCTAGCCGCCTAGCCGCTAGGCCCCAGCCCGCCGCCCGACTAGCGCCTAGCGACTTTTAGAACCTTGTATATATTTGTGGAGCAGGAAGGTGGAGTTAATTAGACGGTTAATTAATTAAAATGTTGAAATAAGTAGAAAAATAAGTAAATGTTGAAATAAGTAAAAAAGAAGGGACAGTTAATTAATTAATTAAAGGTTGTTGAAATCATTAGATAATTAATTAACAGCAAACTGGTTTGTTACTTAATTAACTCTCATTACACTAATTAGTCAAGAAGAGGTCTAAGGCAAGGAAATATGTTACCGGTCCGTACGATCGTTGTTTTGGAGCAAAACCTCAACTGCAGTCTGCATCGCTGACTTCTCTGATTCGTCGAACTCTTCCAACGGCGTCGCTCTGATCTCTCCGCCGAGCAAAGCCGACGCGAAGTCCGTAAGAAAGCATTTCTTGAGCAAGACCGCCGTTTGCGGTGCCGATTTACTGGACTCGTCCACCAACGGCGTCGCTCCCTCTTCACGGAGGAGGATGAGCTTCGAGGCCGCCATGAATTGCTTGGCGTGATTCAGTCATTCAGGCTTAGTATCTTGAAAAGCCGACTCCAAAGGCGTCTGTCCGAGCTCTCCGTCGAGAAATGCCAACGCGCGGTCCGGCGATTCGACATTGTAGTAGAGTAGATGAGCTTCGAGGTCTCCGCGGATCGCTTGGCGTAAGTCACGCATTCAGGCTTCTTGTGATGGAAAACGAACTCCAAAGGCGTCTTTCCGAGCTCATAGAGAACTTTGCTGGAATCAAACATTGTCATCTGAGAGAAGTTAAGTTCAAGGATTTCAATATACGCCATGTGAGATCGAGCTTGCCATTTGTATCCTGAGAAATGCAATAATGCTCGAGAAAATGGTAATCGATCCCTACGGAAAATACTATGATGGTGCTGGAGTGTGGGTGGAGGCCTTGTATTATGAATCAAATTCACTTTGGAAAGAAAAAGGCAGGGCACTACTCCATGAAAAGCTAAAGGAAGTAATGACCTACGCTCAAATTATCATTCTGTAAGATGATAGTTCAAGACTGCCGATTTGTTTGTAAATTTTAGTGTAAATTACTTTACTAAAATAATTGTTATTAGAGTATGCTAAATGAACGTGTGATGATGACACGATTTCATATTAATGCTAAACAGCGAGATAATTTTTCTTGATTTAGGATACTTGTCGGTTTTTCCATGAGATAAAAAATCATGGTCTTCTTCATGCTTTTAATCGAAGTTCTGTCCGATCACTGCCAAGCGAAGAATCATCGAGGAATTGACACTAAACAAAGAGAAGAGGGTCGAGGAGCATTTCATTTTAGCAACAAAACTTTACAACAAAGCATCGAGAATCGACATTGACAAGCCTTGTACTTGGGTTAATATTTGGGAAAGGTGTGGATGCCATGCCAGCCACAGAGCCTCGTAACGTTATTATTGTACCTGACTGAAGGTTTTATTGCTACGTACCTACTTAGAGCCTGTGATCATTCATAAATGATAAATGAACTTCCCAAAGGCAATGGCTTTCTGTTGGATTTTGCATTTAGGGTGTGCTGAGACTCGCTTAGTAGTTGATCGATAGTTTGTCATCCTCGAAACTGTTTGATTTGGAATCATAGAGCCTGTAATATCTGGTTTTGTGTTCTTGTTCTTGTCGCGGTCGTGAAGTAACGAAACTCTTTGTGTTGCAGTTTCATGTTTTGAGACTTGCCAGTTTAATTCTATGTGTTTATCATTCTCTATGAGCTAGTTAGGCCCAGCCCAGACTCAGTGTTACCCCACTTTGTTTCTCACTTTCCCTGCCCTGCCGTCTCTGACTGTCTCCTTTTCCGAGTTTTCTCCCAATTCCAAAATGCTGCAAGTGCTTAAAATTTGAATTATTAATTCATAATTTAATATAAAATTTTGCAAGTGATATAGAATTATATGATAATTGATGTATAATTGTTGTTGTTGATGAATTGAATTATTTGATTTCATTTCAAAGTTCAAGGTCCAACTTTTTTCCTGCATCCTGTTAGGAATTTGGATGCCGATTTCCGTTTTGTTAGACTATGTATTAGTGATTTTGTAATATATATAATAGATGTTAGGGTTTTTATAATAATATGTGTTGGAATGATAATTTTGATAGGAAATTTTTGTTATATCATGTGTAGGCAATTTTACATCCTTGGTTTTCAATTTTACAAATTGGAAAGACAAATGGTGTTGGATTTTGAAGTTTATTCTGCCATATTATACTGGTGTTATTCTGATCATATATGAAGACTTCTTGACTGATAAATGTGGATGGGTTTATTGGTATCTTGTGCGAAAATTTGTGACAAAAGATTGTTATGCATTGGAACTGTTTGAGAAAATGTCTGAGAGAGGGAGTGAAGACCATATGGAAATATCTCATCGGAGAGACCTCTACAATTTCGAGAACACTAATTGTATCTGGAATTCCTGTAGCTGCACAATTATTGTTGAGCTTTTAGTAAGAACCTATAAAATCGATGGCTGCCATTGAGTCCATTGCTTTTTTTTTTTTTTTTTTTTTTGAAGAAGAAGAAGAAGAAAGGATTCATTACCAAGGCACAAAGGCCAAGAACAAAGAAAGCCGAAGACGGCTAATGGAACTGGGAAACCGACAGACCCCAACAGAACAAGATTACTTTATTGCTTTACTATGGTGGAAGAATTGATTACGGAAAACAATATCGTGAAAGGTGTTGGCATATAGTGAATGGTGAAGGGCTGCTGGGCAAATGGGAAGTTGTGGGTCAATTTATTGTGTATTTTTTATGGATCAATTTATTTTTATTACTTTCAATTTTGGTTTTTGTTTAGTTGCTTTGATTATGTTAATAAATATCAAATTTGGTATACTTTTTGGGTTAAACTTTTGAGGAGGTTGTTTAGTTTGTTTGTCAATGTGATTGACATGAAACATTAATTACTTGTCTTTGTGGATTTGTAGATGGATACCGGTGAAGATTTCGAAAGTGTTTTTATGGAAATGTTGCATAGGGTGATTTGTGTTGGCCACTCTTTGCTTTGTGTTGGCCAATCCTTACAAGTTCAAGAGTGAATTGATGAACACCTTTATTTTATATGATTGGATGAATATCTGATTGGATTGGTATATGTTTAATGTGTGTTTAATGTGTTATGTGATTGGTTTTTTTATCTTGCAGCTGCTACACCAAAACAAATTAGAGAGTTAATGAAGGTTGATGGGCTTACTAATGATGAAGGCAAAAGCCATTTGCAGGTTTGTATATGTGGTTATCCATCTGTTTTGGATCATAATTTGGTTGATGTGAATAAAATTTTACACGTACATGACAAAAATTGGAAGCCATTTTGTATGCTATTAGTGATGAATTTTTTACACATACGTGTGATTATCCTCGTTAAATAATTTTTTTTAAACATATGTTTCCGTATTAAAAATGGCACATTTTGAGCTTTGGCACTGGGCACCAAAAAACTCAGGACCAGCTAGTATCGCAAGATAAAAAGGCATATCAGAAACAAGTTGGAGGAAACCCTAATAAAGAAAAGATGTGAACTCATATGAATGATCTTGCAAACTTGTTGCAAATCTCAATAAAAAAAATCAAATTTCATATGCTAGCTAGCTCTTAATTTGTAGTTTTAATTCATGGGAGGGGTTTTTGGTGTAACTGGCTTTGAAATCAATATTGAGATGACATGTGAAATGCCCCGCGGGGGGGGGGGGGGGGGGTGGGGAGCGGTTCGTCTTCCTCCTCCGCCACCGCATCATCATGTTTAGCTTGGAAGAGTCAACTGCAAGAGCTTTTGGAGACTATCATCTCCAATCTGCCATTGAAGAACCTTCAGAATTAAGCATGCAAAACCGGCTTGGAGAAGAACAAGAGCGTGGATTATGGGTGTTCAGAATGAATATAACATAAACCTAAGGAGTTACGAAGAATGACAATAACAGAAGTATGTATGAGAATTTTATAGTCAAGCTGTCAAGAGCAGTTGCCCTTACATTATTACATCCAAAGACTTGCTTTAAAACAAAAACAACAGGTGACTCTTGACTTGGTAGTTGGTTAGCCCCTAGCCAAGTTCGTGTTGGAATTTATTAGGTTTATTTATGAAATTAATTAGAGATTTGATTTGATTTTGTAGTAGGGTATTTTTGGCATTTACGCATTAGGGTTTCTTTGGTTTATTGCTCTATAAATAGAGCTTGTAATTTAGTTTGAGTATAAAGTTAGTCACAATGTAGTCTCTTAGGGTTTTGTAGCTGTTTCGGCATTCTCGTTCGTTTAATAATATTTCTATTATTTTGTAAGTCTCGTTCGTTGCGCACTCTGATATTCAACTTGGTATCAGAGCGGGTTCGATCCTTAGGGTTCAATCCGTTCTTGTTGGTATCAATTTGTTTTATCGCATTTTGTTTTTGGGTTTACTTTTGGTCTCATTTAGGCTTCGCTTCCGCTTTGCTCTGTGTCCCTTGTTCTTGGTCACTCTGTTTGGTCTCGTTTAGGCTTTCCCTTCTGCAATTTGACTTTTCACTAGAGTTGTTCTGTCGGCTGCAATCCCTTTATTTTGCAAAACTTGTTTGCTGCATCATATGGTTTTGAATATGGTTTTTTGTTTGTTTGTTCGGAAGTTGGAATTTGCACTGGCATTGGAATCTTGTACTTACACTGGTGAAATTTCGTATTGAAATTGGCATCGGAAATTGGAATCGGCATCGGCATCGGAATTTGGAGGCTTGCATCCACATCTGCTTGTTGGCAAACTCATGTCGTGTACCGTCATGAGTTTGACGGGGGGTGTTGGAATTTATTAGGTTTATTTAGGAAATTAATTAGAGATTTGATTTGATTTTGTAGTAGGGTATTTTTGGCATTTACGCATTAGGGTTTCTTTGGTTTATTGCTCTATAAATAGAGCTTGTAATTTAGTTTGAGTATCAAGTTAGTCACAATGTAGTCTCTTAGGGTTTTGTAGCCGTTTCGGCATTCTCGTTCGTTTAATAATATTTCTATTATTTTGTAAGTCTCGTTCGTTGCGCACTCTGATATTCAACTGTTCGTACGTGTTAATTACAATAAAATTGCTCAACAAGTTCGTACGTAATTAATTACATCAAAATTGTACGTACACGTAAGATGTCTCGTTCACTTGGTGCACCATTTTGATGAACGCTTCTTCCTATATAACGTAAGAGCCCGGTATCGGGGTTGTGTAAGTAGACATCCTTAGGCATACCAATAAACTCAGGATCATCCATCTGATTAAAGCTAATGTCCTTCGCACGGCCATCTTCCTGCGGCACATGTATCTCCAGTACAAAATTGAGTAGATTGGTAACCCACTCAGTAATATCAACTGCATCGCCATTTGCCGTAAAAAGAGCACGTCTCCACGATCCTACAAGTATCCCTTCATCATCATATACTTCGACATTCATTTCCCCATTTATCCAGATCCTCACCTTCTCACTAAACAGATAGGGCTCTGGCGGAGACCTACGTAAGATTTTGTAGGCGCAGTATGCTGATGCAATAGTAATGATGTTAATCCAAAACCATGTGCATGTGCTAATAGTACCCCGTTGGAATGCGCTTTCGTCTACAGCATTTACAACAGGAATCCAGCCAGGCAGCAAGATTGCGAAGAAAAATGTTAATCCTAACTTGTCCTTCTGGCTTACTCGTGCACCATGCTTAATGGGAAGCCATAAATTTCTGGAACTGCAAAAATGAAATCAAAATTTATTAAGTTGATTAATTGCAACTGTGTGTGAGAGAGAACATACTAAGAGATTTAAGAAAATACACATCCACACGGAAGCACATATTACACAAGAAACAACTTTAAACGCACCTTTCAGTAACAGTGTCATCCTCTGTAACGATCGGAAGTGGATTGCAGGAGCTTGAGAAAATCTCGCGGCCTTGCGAACGAGCAGGGCATTTATGTTGATTGGCGCCTGTTATATTGCAAACCAAAAAGTATGTGAAATGTACAATAATTGGTGTAGTTGCTTCAATATCCGTACATACACATTTTGTAATGCTTTCGGAAGAATAAAAGAAGGGAAACATTAAAAAAACGCACTTACTGTTGCTAACACTAGTCTTTTTCAGCAACGTGAAACACTTATCTTGCGAGCTTGTCAGGTCAACATTTTCTGCATTGTAGTGAACATATTCTGGATCATCCAATACAAGGACCTGTCAATTAGCTCAAAGTCGATATTAATCGCTTCCATGAAAACTTAAAGTTGCTAATATAGTTTTGGCTAGAGAAGAACTATGCAGAAGAGAACCAGTCAATTAGCTTCATAGCTGTATATGGATGGGTGAACGAATAATCCCAAGTAGTTCTGTTTGGGAAGCAAAATTGTTTCCTTCAAACTAAAGCAAAGACACAAGCACCAAGCCCACACAGATCAGGGCAAAGCCCAATTGTGAACAACATAGACAACAAAAGGCCTAAGGCCCAGACTTTGAACCACTTAACATTCAGTTCGCGATTTATCCAGATCCTCACCTTCTCACTAAACAGATAGGGCTCTGGCGGTGGCAGACTGTAGATTTTGTAGGCGAAGTAGACTAATGCAATAGTAATGATGATAATACAAATCCATGTGCATGTGCAACCTTGTAGCAGTGCGTTTTCGTCTGCAGCATTTACACCAGGAATCCAGCCAAGCAGCAAGATTACGAAGAAAAATGTTAATCCAAACTTGTCCTTCTGGCTCACTCGTGCACCATGCTTAATGGGAAGCCCTAAAATTCTGGAACAAGAATGAAATCAAAATTTATTAAGTTGATTAACTGCGATTGTGTGTGAGAGAGAACATACTAAGAGGTTTAAGAAAATACACATCCGCACGGAAGAACATATTACACAAGAAACAACTTGAAATGCACCTTTTAGTAACGGCGATATCATCTGTAACAATCGGAAGTGCATTGCAGGAGCTTGAGAAAATCTCGCGGCCTTGCGAACGAGCAAGGCATTTATATTGATTGGCACCTGTTGTATTGCAAACCAAAAAGTATGTGAAATGTACAATAATTGGTGTAGTTGCTTCAATATCCGTACATACACATTTTGTAATGCTTTCGGATGAGTAAAAGAAAGGGAACATTTAAAAAAATGCACTTACTGTTGCTAACATTGGTCTTTTTAAGCAACATGAAACGTTTATCTTGCGAACTTGTCAGGTCAATAATTTCTGCATTGTAATGAACATATTCCGGATCATCCAATACAAGGACCTGTTAATTTGTTGAAGGTCGATATCAATGGCTTCCATGAAAACGTAAAGTTGCCAAAGTAGTTTTGGCTACAGAAGAACTATGCAGAAGAGAACACTTCAATTAGCTTCACAGGTTTCTATGGATGGGTGAACTAATAATCCTAAGTAGTTTTGTTTGGGAAGCAAAATTATTTCCTTCAAACTAAAGCAAAGAAACAAGCACCAAGCCCACACAGACTAGGACAAAGGCCCAATTGTGAACAACATAGACAACAAAGGCCTAAGGGCCCAGACTCCGAACCACTTAACAATCACACTAACCTTACAACTGACAGCAAGAGGAACCAAGCCATCAACGGCCCAATCGTGTGGAGCCATCCCGCTGAAATCAGAAGGCGAATTAGAATTTTTCATCATTTGGAAATTAATTAGACAGTTAATTAATTAAAATGTTGAAATAAGTATAAAAGGAGGAACAATTAATTCCTTTACAGAGTTGAAGTGATCACTTCGTACTACGATTTAATGATATTACTTTTCATTCTTAAGTGAGAGGGAATGAAATCATTAGACAGTTAATTAACAGCAAATTGAATTGTTACTTGTTAATTAAGTAATTTTAATATCTGGAAAAAAAAAGAAGTAATTCTAATAAAATTTGAAAACAAGGAAGTTCGTTACCGGTCGGTACGGTCGTCTTGGAGCACAATCTTAATCTGCGTCTGCAGCGCTGATTTCTCTGATTCCTCGAACTCCTCCAACGGCGTTGCTCCGAGCTCTCCGCCGAGCAAAGCCAACGCGCAGTCGAGAAAGACCCCTACGCACCCTGTCGATTTCTCATGTCCCAAGTCGTACACCAATGGCGTCAACGTTCTGAGCTTAACACCGAACAATACCGACGCGCCGGCCGTACGCTCCTGTTTCTTGAGGAAAAGATCAACGCACGGCGCTGTGTGTAGTGACGCTGTGTGCGCCACCGATTTTTCCGATTCGTCCAACTCGTCCACGAACGGCGTCGCTGAGAACTTTGTTTTGAAGGAGGCCAACGCGCAGTCCTTACGAGCGGGAAAGACCGCTAGCCCAGTCCAGTCGATATATTTCTCCGGTTCCAACTCGTACAGTATCGTAAGCATTATGACCAGACCTCTAAACCGCAGGAGCAATGGAGTAAGCATTATGACCACCTGAAAGTAATACAGGTGAAGTGAAGTTTTTGAGTTTTTCGACCGGAAAGGAGGATCAAGGAAAATAAAGGAAAATCATATTGTGAAGTGAAGCTTTGAGTTTATGATATTGGAGAGAGGAAGTAGCGATCTCTGAAGGAAAATCATATTTTAATTGGAAAGAGTTTTTGAGTGGGGACATCATTTGGAAATTGGCAACAATACTGTTGCTAACATATTAGAATATTATGAGATTAAAATATCATTTGGATCGCTACTTCCAAATGATATTTTAAAATAACATAGACAACAAAAGGCCTAAGGCCCAGACTTCCAAATGATATTTAATCTCATAATATGAATGTTAAGTAGCTCCAAATGATATCCAAATGATATCCAAATGATGTCCCCACTCAAAAACTCTTTCCAATTAAAATATGATTTTCCTTCAGAGATCGCTACTTCCTCTCTCCAATATCATAAACTCAAAGCTTCACTTCACAATATGATTTTCCTTTATTTTCCTTGATCCTCCTTTCCGGTCGAAAAACTCAAAAACTTCACTTCACCTGTATTACAAATGATATCGCCGTTACTAAAAGGTGCATTTCAAGTTGTTTCTTGTGTAATATGTTCTTCCGTGCGGATGTGTATTTTCTTAAACCTCTTAGTATGTTCTCTCTCACACACAATCGCAGTTAATCAACTTAATAAATTTTGATTTCATTCTTGTTCCAGAATTTTAGGGCTTCCCATTAAGCATGGTGCACGAGTGAGCCAGAAGGACAAGTTTGGATTAACATTTTTCTTCGTAATCTTGCTGCTTGGCTGGATTCCTGGTGTAAATGCTGCAGACGAAAACGCACTGCTACAAGGTTGCACATGCACATGGATTTGTATTATCATCATTACTATTGCATTAGTCTACTTCGCCTACAAAATCTACAGTCTGCCACCGCCAGAGCCCTATCTGTTTAGTGAGAAGGTGAAGATCTGGATAAATGGTGAACTGAATGTCGAAGTATATGATGATGAAGGGATACTCGTAGGATCGTGGAGATGTGCTCTTTTTACGGCAAATGGCAATGCAGTTGATATTACCGAGTGGGTTACCAATCTACTCAATTTTGTATTGGAGATACATGTGCCGCAGGAAGATGGCCGTGTGAAGGAGATTAGCTTTAATCAGATGGATGATCCTGAGTTTATTGGTATGCCTAAGGATGTCTACTTACACAACCTCGATACCGGGCTCTTACGTTATATAGGAAGAAGCGTCCCTCAAAATGATGCACCAAGTGATCGAGACATCTTACGTGCACATACAAACGTGTACAATAACTTGTTGAGCAATTTTAATATATTCATGATCATTCTAATGCGCGTCTTGTTCTAATGCGCATCTTTGGATGTAATCATGTAAGGGCAACTGCTCTTAACAGTTTGACTATAAAATTCTCACGCATACATTTGTTATTGTCATTCTCCGCAACTCCTTTTGTTTATATTACAGAAAGGCGAAACTAGTTATTGTAAAACTATATTAGTTCGATCATATAAAACTCAAGAACTAGAACCACACCTCGATTCCCCTGCCATTGAGAGAACTTCGTGATCATAAGGAGCCAACTCTGACATGGTACCAGTCAGGATCATAAGGAGCCAACTCCTCGAATCTTGCGGTCTTAACGATGTCAGTCCATGGAGGAAGCTCAACCTGCTCACAAACATCAAAAGAACAAGCAAATCGCAAAGAATTACAGAAAATCACAGATAAGTACACACTCGAAATAATCAAATCACAGAAAATTACACCTCCAAAAAGTTTGAAAATCCTTAATGAACTTAACTGAACCAAAATTCTACAACTGTACACAAAATGAACAGAGTAGCTTCCTAAAGAACACTGAGATACACTGAGAATTCGAACGCCGAAGCGGTGACTCCTGTGAAAAACCAACATGGGTCTCGATCCAAGAAGCACGACAACTCGAGATACACTGAGAATTCGAACTCCAATGTTTCCCCTGCACCGAAACCCACCGCTTCACCTGCGTCGAAATCGGCAGCGAAGTCCCACAAATCGGAGTCCAAGAACGCAAACCCGGTTGTTCGTTCGCCAGGGAACAAGATCCGGGAGAGGAAGCTCGTCGTCGCTGTTAAAGGAAGAAAATTGTTAATGAGTGATTATAGGAATCAGGAAGATAGTCAACGATTTGGCTCCAGAGATTTTAGGAGTAAATGTAATTAGCATCAAATTAGGATTCTTTTACCTATAATAGTTCTCAGCTGTTTGTATAAATCCTTGTATTCTCTGTACAAAGTCATATCAGTAAAAATCACTAATTCTACATTTTTACATGGTATCAGAGCACCGATCCTGGTGACTCTAGAGGCTCATTCACCTTCCGCTACAAACACAGTCAATCTTCCCTGCAAACAGCTTACATGGGTGACGAGAAACCAACAGACGTGATGCCAAATGCATCTGATCCTCTCACCCTTCACCACTCGGATTCACCGGGTCTTGTTTTAGTCTCAAAACCCCTTGACGGACACAACTATGGACAATGGAGCCGTTCTATGCGCATTGCTCTCAGCGCAAAGAACAAGCTCGGATTTTTTGATGGGCTCTATTATCTTACACCAAGCCAAAACCCGCATCTAGCCAACCATGTTCGCCACACTACTGACCTATGGCACCAACGCCTAGGACACCCTTCATATGTACCTTTACATTCCTTGTCAACAAGTGTTCCAGAAATAATGTTTGAGTCCAAACACATGTGTGAAATTTGCCATTTGGCAAAACAAACTAGATTGTCTTTTCCTTCAAGTTCAATTAAATCTATTGCACCTTTTGACTTAATTCATTGTGATATTTGGGGGCCTCACAAAATTCATACACATTCAGGGGCACGTTATTTTTTAACCATTGTAGATGATTTTACTCGATTTACATGGGTGCATCTTATGCGTTTCAAGTCTGATACACAATCCTTGATAAAATCATTTTTTTCTTGGGTCAAAACTCAATTTCATTATGACATTAAAATCTTACGCGCCGACAATGGTGGTGAGTTTCTATCCATGCACAATTTTTTGGAAACAAATGGAACCATCTTCCAACATTCTTGTACACATACCCCTCAACAAAACGGAGTTGTTGAACGTAAACATCGGCATCTTTTAAATATTGGACGTGCCCTCCGTTTTCAAGCCAATTTACCACTAAAATTTTGGGGGGAAAGTATCCAAACCGCTTGTTACCTCATCAATCGACTTCCCACACCATTATTATGCCACCAATCTCCCTATGAACGTTTACATGGTCAACAACCCAATTATTCCCATCTACGAGTTTTTGGATGCCTTTGTTATGCCACAAATCTTCTTCCCACACACAAATTTGATGCACGTGCACGACGATGCATTTTCCTTGGCTATCCCCTAGGACAAAAAGGTTATCGTGTCTATGACCTTGCAACCAAGCAATTTTTTACCTCTCGAGATGTTCATTTTCATGAGCATATTTTTCCCTTTGCACACTCCCCACCAGAACATCAAAATGATCTCCCTGTACTTCCTATCCTACCAGATGCCCAATTTTCCAACCTTCCCATTTTCCCACCTTCAGCCCCACCTACGGACCCACCTACTCTCCACCCTGCAACTTATCAGGACCACAACCCCATAAACCATCTTCCACACGCCCCTGATTCCCCCATTCCTGATGCTTCCCCTTCCTCACCTAACCTCACTCCACCACTTCAATCATCACCCACTGATCACTTCAATCCCTCCCCACCTTCATCCTCACCGCCACCTCCACCCCCTCCACTTCGGCAGTCCACCCGACCTAAACATCCACCTGCATATTTTAAAGATTATACGGCTTATCATGCGGCTTTGCTCACGCCCACTACTGCCTCTTCCTCCACGTCCGGTACTCGCTATCCCCTCCAACGGTACGTTTCTTATGCTCATTTGTCACCTGCTTACCGGACTTTTGTTTCTAATGTATCTCAACTTGTGGAACCATCCACTTATGAACAAGCTTGTCATAACCCTCATTGGGTTGTAGCCATGGCCACTGAACTTCAAGCTCTTGAAGCAAATCAGACTTGGAGCATGGTTTCTTTGCCTCCTGGTCAGCGTCCGATCAGTTGTAAGTGGGTCTTCAAGATCAAATATAAATCGGATGGAACGATAGACCGTTACAAAGCTCGTCTTGTTGCTAAGGGTTTTACCCAACGTGAAGGTATCGATTACAAAGAAACCTTTGCTCCGGTCGCGAAGCTCACCACTGTGCGTTGTTTGTTGACCGTCGCTGCTGTTCGTAATTGGCCTTTACATCAGATGGATGTGCAGAATGCGTTTCTTCATGGTGATCTCCATGAAGAAGTGTACATGCTGCCTCCGCCTGGTTCTCGTCGACAGGGGGAGCGTCTCGTGTGTCGACTCCATAAGTCTTTGTACGGACTCAAGCAGGCCTCCCGAAGTTGGTTTCAAAAATTCCACTCTGCCATTTGCGAAATTGGGTTCACACAATCTCGGGCTGATTACTCTTTGTTCACTCAAGTCACTGGTGGTTCTCTCACCATTATATTACTATATGTTGACGACTTGGTTATTACAGGGAATGATGATGCCGCAATCAACAATCTTAAACAATTCCTCAATAGCCGCTTCCGGATTAAAGATCTTGGACCCTTGAAATACTTCCTTGGAGTCGAGGTGGCACGTTCAAAAGCCGGCATTACCATTTGTCAGCGCAAATACACACTAGACATACTGGAAGAGGCCGGTTTACTTGGTGTTAAGCCGGCAAAGGTCCCAATGGAGCCTGACTTGGTATTATTGCCTACTGGTAGCGATCCTCTCAAAGATCCAACGAGATTTCGACGATTAATTGGGAAGTTGATTTACTTGACAATTACAAGGCCAGAAATCATATATGCCGTCAATACCTTAAGCCAATTTATGCAGGAGCCAAAGCGACATCACCTTGATGCAGCACATCGACTCCTCCAATATCTTAAAGAAGCTCCAGGTCAAGGGTTATTTCTCTCTGCACAAAGTAAACTGAATTTGATTGGTTATTGCGATGCGGATTGGGCTCGTTGTCCGATCACACGCCGTTCTGTCACAGGTTATTGTATCTTTCTTGGGAACTCACTTGTATCCTGGAAAAGCAAGAAGCAGGTCACTGTAGCACGTTCATCTGCGGAAGCAGAGTATCGTTCCATGGCTGCAATAACTTGTGAACTAACATGGTTAAGATACTTGTTGAGGGACTTGCATGTAACTCATCCTAATCCAGCAAGATTATTTTGTGATAATCAGGCTGCTTTGTACATTGCAGCAAATCCCGTGTTCCATGAGCGGACCAAACATATTGAGCTTGACTGTCATACTGTCCGCGAGAAAATTCAAAGGGGAGAAGTTAGAACGGCCTATGTACAAACAGGGGAACAAATTGCTGACATGTTTACCAAGCCATTGCGGGCACCTGTTTCCGTTCACACCTTGGCAAGTTGGGTGTTATTGATATCCACACTCCAACTTGAGGGGGAGTGTTAAAGGAAGAAAATTGTTAATGAGTGATTATAGGAATCAGGAAGATAGTCAACGATTTGGCTCCAGAGATTTTAGGAGTAAATGTAATTAGCATCAAATTAGGATTCTTTTACCTATAATAGTTCTCAGCTGTTTGTATAAATCCTTGTATTCTCTGTACAAAGTCATATCAGTAAAAATCACTAATTCTACATTTTTACAGTCGCGAAGAAGAAATCGAAGAAGGAGAACCCGAATGTCGCCTGCAAGTGCAAAGAGAAGGGAAATTCGAAGATGTGCCTCTGCGTTGCGTATGAAAATCTGCAGGCGTCGCAGGAAGAGTTCTTTAAGAAGCGAAACGACGACGATGTCGAATCCGAGAGTTTGAAGGAGAGCGACAGAGCTGAGCGTGAACTGGAGGAAGCAATCGAGGAGGGTTTCAGGATTCAGGACCTTCAAATTGAAGATGGGTCGGGTGATTTGGACCCGGATAGTGAATTGGGTTGTTCGACAATCAAGAGAAGAAGGGACAAGTTGTTCGAAGAGGCGAGGAAGAGTGTGCCGGAGCGTGGGAAGGTGATGTATTTGGTTCAGGCATTTGAGAAGCTGTTTTCGATTCCGAGCTCGAAGGATTCGGATGAGCAGAATGGGGAGGAGGAGGCGGCGGAAGAGATTGGGAAGAAGGCGGAGAAGTGGACATTGCCTGGATTGCAGCCTCCTCCGAAGACGCCGGAAACACAGGTTTCATCGTCATCGTTTTTCCCGTCTGATTTGTGCTTGACGTTGGAGAATCTCGGTCTGGATCCGCGGCCTTCAGTCTCTTCTTCTTGGGATGGAAGTCTGGGAAGGTTAGCAATTATACTTGACTATTTAATAAAGTAAAACCAACTTAAAATCCATAAACCATTAGAAAACTCATTTTCTGTTATAAATACGCAAAATTTAGAGAGATAACCTTTATTAGAAACATGAGCGAAGCAGTTGCAAAATATTATACCAACACAAGCTGTTGCAGAGGAAGTAATGTATATTATTGCTATTAGTTGTTTTTCTCTTCCAAGTCTCATTTGATCAAATGTAGTGCTCTATTTATAGAGCAACCTCATAGGAAACAAACAAATGACACTATTAAACTTGTGAAAGAGTTACTATAGACATGTGGGCAAACATACCCACTATTTTACAATACTCCCCTTTGGATGCCCACATATCAACATTAGTTGCCTCGTTAAAACCTTGCTTGGAAAAACTCAGTGGGAAAAAAAAAACCATAGCGAAGGAAAAAGAGTACAACTTTACCCGGATTGTTAATATGGCGTTAAGAAAGCTTATGTTGCCTCGTTAAAACCTTGATAGGAAAAATCCTAATCGAAGGAAAAAGAGTACAACATGCATGTATCATGGATGCTCTCCCTGAATTGTATCTCCCCCTGATTCCGCATTCTTCAAATTTGTAAGTCGACGTAATCCGATTCCCTACACTAACTTCTGAAATGTACACTTTGGTAGAGATTTGGTGAACAAGTCTGCCAGATTTTCATTGGAACGGATTTGTCTGACTTCAATAACTTTAGCCTTCTGAAGCTCATGTGCATTGAAAAATCTTGGAGATATGTGTTTAGTCTTATCGCCTTTGATGAATCCTTCCTTCATCTGGGCGACACAGGCTGCATTATCTTCATGGATGACAGTTGGAGTGTCTGTCTTTGAAGGTAGACCACATGAATTCCGGATGTGATGGATCATTGATCTTAACCAAGAACATTTACGACTTGCTTCATGAGTACTAAGTTTCCAACTCCAAAACTGCAAAGTACTAGACTGTCCGCACTTTATGAATTTTCCAACCATAAAGCTCGATTCGCTTGTAGTTTAGTTAATTAAGAGGCATTTGAAGTTTTGAATTCGATTCTCACCTGAGCTCTGACTTTTAGAGAGAGAGAGAGGAAGGTGGGAAGGTTTGGTTTTGCTCTGAAAAATAGTGTAAAGAATAAATGGAGGATTATTGGATCCAAAGAATTGTATAAAATGATAAATTTGTTAGGCTGAAGACGAAAGAAAGGTGTTTTGATTGAGCTAATGTTTAACAACGTCCAAGAGACCTCTTCATTTCCAAGCAAAAACAAAGACTTCTTCCCAGGGCCGGTCTACAGATTTTTGTGGCCCCGACACCACAAAATGTGCCCTCATTTTATATAAAAAAATTATTTGTTTTCATACCTAAGACATCGATAAAATTATACTTAGAAAAACACTTCAAACTTAATAATTTAGAAACACGGAAAAACTAATTTATTTTGTATCGTGAAAAGGAAACAAAAAAACTCCAGGATTACAAGTATATAGATATGAGTTTTGTTTTTCATCTGAACTTTTAAAGTGTTTTTGTATGAATCGTGAGTTTTTTTTCTTATTTACTAACCTTGTCAATATGGGACTAAAAAAATAATGATTTTTTTTTAGTCTTTAATTGATATGTATAAGTAATAAATGGGTAGTAAATTAAACTTTTTTATAACACGTCATATGATTTGCAAATTTGGTTAACGCATTACTCTTTGTTGAATATTAGATTTGAATTGGAACAAATGTTTTAAAAATAACAACCCACATAGCTACTACTTACTAATTAAAAATAAATTAACAACTAAACAAAAATTCGTAAAAATTAAAAAGTAAATAAGCACACATGGTGTTTTGAACCCAAGACCTCCTTATTAATTTCAAACAACAAAACCACCAGTTATAGTTAAATTTCTTTGTCATTGAACCAAATTTTATAACTTTATACTCTTATGAGAACATATATAAATATGTCATCCTAATAATTTTGGTGCCCCCAATTATTTTGAACCCTGGACGGTCGCCCTGCCCGCACTTGGCTTTGGCCGGCCCTTCTTCCTCCTCCTCTTTTCTTTTTATACTCTCTCCCAATCATTAACCAATGCTTCTTAAACTAAAATTTATGAACATATTTAGTCCAATCAATTGCGAAGAAAAAGAGTACGGAGATTTCGAATACTAGTGTGGTTTTGACTAAATGAGCTCAAGAATATTTTTATCTTAATTTATTTGGTCAGTCTTATCATAGATTAGGAGAGATTTTAGTATCTGACGAATCAAATATCTGTATGATCAAACATAAAACCGAGATTACCCAAGTTATCATTTGCATGCAATTAGTCGTACAATACGTTAAGGAAATTGGAATGAGAAGAGGATTCTCGATCTTAGGAATTCTCAAATCGTGTCCGTTCATCGTATATCGTGCGATCAGTTTTTATCATATACTATTTATATTTAATTTTAAATAAAAATTTTAAAATAATTTATGATCGCTTGATGTACGATGAACGAATACGATTTGAAGATCCTCAGAATCCTCACAAAGAAAATCTGGAGAAGATCCTCATTCAGGAAATTGGGTGAGGACAGAACAGAACCACGTTTGACAAGTCCCCAAGGGTGCATTTGGTATGCGGGACGGGACGGAACGGGACGAGGCGTTCCGTCCTGCGTTTGGTACGCCAAAAAAAGGTGGAACACACTGTTCCATGGGACAAAATTTGGGTGTTTTTGTGTCCCGTGTCTACCCCCTGGAACGAGTTGTTCCACGCCTGTGGAACACAATATTTTACCATTTTAAGACAAATATACCCCATATCTTTTTCAAAAATTACACCGTCTAAATCATTACAAACCCTAAAACAATCTCTTCTCTCTACCTGCCGCTGTCTTCCTCATTCCTCTCCTCTGCATCTCCCCCCTTCGCAACCTTCCTCCTCATCCTCTGCATCTCCCCTTTGCAACCTTCTTTGTGAACTTTAGCTCTGCATCTCCAGTCCAGGTACGATCTGCCTCTCGGTCTCTCTTTCTTTGTATTGCTTCGATCTGCAACTGAAAAAAAAAAATTGCTTCCAGGGGGTCTGATGCGTTTTTCTTTCTGTTCATACTCTTAAATTTTTGGAACCCACCATCCTAATGTACTAGAGTTCCAATCTAGCTTTATATGCAACAGCCATCAACTCACTCAATTTGTTGGGGACACACGAACACTGATTTGGTGAAAACACGCCTCCAAAATATAAGACTTGATTTTGGGATTTCCCTTCTAATTAGTTTGCTGCAGCAATAAAATCAGAAAATTAAAAAACAAGTTCATTTCTGAACAAAAAAAATCTCACAGTTAATTTGAACTCCTTGAGTTCCCAGTTTCATTCCTGGAATTGGAGCCCTTCAGCCATATTATTATTTTTGTCTAGTCGCAACTGTTCTTTTGTGCGGATTAATTACAAACAAGGGTAAGTTAGTCATTTTTATATTTTGGTTCCGTTCTCTGTCCTGCGCACCAAACGCAGAACGGAACAACTCTCTCATTCTGTCCTGCATGTACCAAACGTAACATGGGACCACTGTTCCGTCCCGTCCCGTCCCGTCCCGTCCCGTCTGCGTACCAAACGCTACCCAAAAGTACCATTTTTTGCTTGCTTCCCATTTTTTTGCAAAAAAGTAGAAAAGTAATTAGGTTTCAGGTTTAAACCTTGATGAGAGAGAGAGAGACTGCAAGGAAAGGAAAGGAAGGAGAAAGGTGGACGAAAGGTATGAGTAGAATAGGCCGACACGTCAACCTTTGCTCTTTGTACACGTTGCGACTGTTGCTTTTTCTCCTCTTCCTACAACTCTCTCTTTTGTCCGGATTAAAGAAAACAACTACAGTTTTTTATTTTTCTTTCTCACAGATTCCGGCGGCTGACTTGGCAGATACATACCCGGAGAAAGGAATGCTGGTGTAATTTAAGTCAATCGTGCACTATATGTAACATTTTTAATTTTAAAATGCAGGATTAATTGTCTGTTTGACTATGAAACCGTCATGGAGTACTATCCACATGTCCATATATGGGTAGATGATGAGCCTTATGTTTTATGTTATAGAATTTCTGTCTCTTAATCTTTTTCAATTCATCCGATCCTACAGTCGATAATTATAAAGGTGTGAGAAACAAAAAGAGATGTGTAGATATCACACCCCTTTAGTTAACAAAATACATTAGAATACAAGTTGATATCCACCATTTACATGACGGTGTTACGATCACAACCAAAAATCTCTCTTTTCAATTGGGCATGTGTTGTGAGGTCAGTCTGTATTGAGGACAAACACTTGCCCAACTCTCCTTTCCAGCATGTTACGAAGGTTGGTTCTTGTATTTCATACACTAGGACCTGCTAAATACCAATTTCATCCCTCAAAGAATGCAGATTTTGTTGAGTTGGGTAAGGGTTGAATTGGAAATGTAATGGGATTAACTTTGCCAAACTTTCCTTCCATCATATAAAAGTTTGGTTTGTACATATATTTCAGTTACATATCAATTTTGAGCCCTAAAAAATGCAGCCCTGCTGCTTTAATAATCCAGCTGACTTTCCAGGGCCTGAAACACAACAGACATGAAACTAAAGTTACTAGCAGGCCAGCAGCAAATTAATCAAGGTAAAAAATGCTAGAGGATAGATGTCATTACCACTTTGGAGGATAACGAGTTGGCAAGTTTCTGTTTTTATTTCCTCCGAAGACATGACGCACCAAATCTACTTCTCGCCTTGTCAGTGAGATCAACGGTTTAAGAAGGAGGATGGGAGAGTGCATGTCTTAATGAGAGATGCATGGCAGGATTTCTTACATAAATAAGCAGCTGCGGTGCTTAACTCTTTCTGCTCCGGGTGATTGCATTTCACTCCAAATAGAGATTCAACTGCTCTCGGATGAATCTACTTGGCTCCAAAGTATCTCGGCGTAAGCCTTCTCCTCCTCCTTCTCTTCTGCAACATAATCATCCGCCTCAACTACTTCATCTTCGTCTGGAGTCTCTTCCATAATTTCCTCGGTTGTAGCTTCTTCTAAAAGTCTTTGTCTCTCTTGTTCAGTAAGTTCGGCTAATGCCTCCCTCATAGCCTTCCCTGTTGCTGGCCTGTCTCCTCGCCTGTATTTTGGAGCAGGCACAACGAATGGCAAAACAATATTATCCAATTTTGCGCTATTTTTGTTGGCGCTACCATCTGTGTCTGTTGGGGGAAAGGTGAAAATGATCCCAAGTTCATAGTTGCAAATACGAAGCATCTGACCCAAAGTAGAGTTGGCCTTCCCTAGTCCGTTCATGTTTAAACCAAATGGACTATTGATTGGTCGTCCCCAGGCCGCTGCACTGAAATTATGGGAACCACAATAAACCCAACCAAATGAAGATCCGTCTGTCTTTGAGTGGAAGCGTCTCCGTGCCATCTGCATATATTAGAAATGTAATGCAGATAAGATGCTACAATATTATCCATATGGCAGTGTAAGACAAGATGCCAGATGCCTCTTGCGATAAATTCATACCTTGCTGTGCATTGGATGTCCTACTCTATCGTAGGGGTGAGGAAGTGCATCATGAAGTATGTCTATAGTCCTCAGCCTTTGCCATGTTTTCTAAGGATTCCGTGTTAGACTGGAATTCCGTAGATCATGTTTTCTAAGTCATACCTTGCTGCAGATCATGTTCTACGTATGTATGACTTGTAATCCTATAAATATTAATGCACGAGGCTCACTCGATTATTGAGTTGAGATTTATAATTACTATCTTTCAGTAAACTCTTCAAGAATTTCTATAAAAGGACAGAGTGTCTAATTACCTCTGGATCGGACTCTTCAGACTCGAATTCCAATGATTTCTTTCCTGCAGCTACTTGAAAATGCAGCTCGAAATTTGGCATTGATTGACCCAATTGAGGATGCGCCTTAAAAAAACATCCAACTGAATAATCAGAACATGTCTTGTTGTTTCCTCCTCCTAAAGCTGCTGCAAGAGCTTCTTTAGGACAGATATAACCAGAGAAGCTGACGAGTCCGATATCCCACGGTGGAGAGACCCATTTTGCAACATTTCTTGGCAAGAAGCCAAGTTGAACAGAGTCAGCTACAACAAACAAAGAAGTTACTCTACTTAGGTAACCGACAGCATGAAGGGTCACAACTTAACCACATTCACACATTTAGAGGATTCACGATAGACAAATAGAACAACCATCCTGCATGCAATAAAAGAGAAACAATCCCCATTCATACAAGTTTATAATTATATTATGCAAACAACACCTGATACCAAAAGTACATAAAAATAAATTTATAAGTGACTGTTTTTTTAAAGCAATGTGAATTTACCTCCCTCATTGGAGTCAGGAACAAGAATATTCACTGCATTTGCTTCTGCAGGAACATTTGTGTTTCTTGTTAAAACAATTGATAAAGGTTTTGCATGTTCACATGATTTCCTCAGGAATGAAGCCAATTTCTTAAGCTTTGCACCATTTGAGTCTTTGGCATTGCAAAAGAGGTAGCTTAGACCAACTACAGATGCTTCAACAGATCCAAGGAATTTCGCACCAGATGACACACCATGATCAGCCTGACATAAAAATTAGCGACAGAATTAGAAACCTAGTTTGACCAAGCAGCCACTGAAAAAAAACATCTGAAGTCTTCCCTATTGATACTGATAAAATGCAACCACCAAATTGAGCTAAATCCTATTTAGGACTTTTTTGTATGTTTGAAAAGTGGGCATTTAATGAATTCCCTGCCCATACGGTAAAATAAATTATGTAAAACTCATTATTTGGACATAGGCAAAATGAAAATCACAGAAAGGAGCTTGCAATCACTTTAGGGAGGAGAGGTGGAAGTTTGACTTACAAGAAAAACACTGAAACATATTACTACCTAATGCCATGGATCAACTGAGTTTCTGGGTCACATTCAAAGAGAATAATTCAATAAAAAGACAAATGTCTATAGTTCTGGATAAGAAAATGTTAAGGTGGTGTTGACATTTGGAGATCAGCTTTCCTATTCAAAAAAAAAATAAATAAAATTATATATGTAGATGTTGGACTGCACACATCACAAATGAAAGCACTTACAAGCCCGAAGTGCCTGGAATCCAACATAAGCGACTAAATGTCCAGTTGCACCTCCAAAATCATATTTTGTCAATTCAACAATCCACTGGGCCTGACTAGGTACATCAGTCAGTAGCATTGCCATAAATCCAGCCAGCTGAGAAGCAAAATCTGTTTTTGAGTCTTGGTTCGTTTCCCCATCGTGGAATTGAGTAAAAAGGGAAGTATAATCAGGTGCACTTCTACAAGGGAAATCTTGCCACCAGACAGTATTGGTCACTGCATTCCACTGCTAAGTTAAAAGAAGCAATTAGCAATCTGTGCTGAAAATGACATGGAAGAAATTGTGACAGAATGTTCAGTTAATAAACATAAGAGTTTGCATTTATCCATCATTGATAGGCTTTTTTGTAATTAAGATACAAAAATTTGCACATTCCATAAAATTTTCCAGACGTTTCTTTATTAATACAAATCAAAGCATACATGCATTCCAAGTTGCAATTACATTATTCCCAAAGTTCTTAAATAAATTAGAAGTGACCTTTTGCAAATAGGAAATGTAATTAACATCAAAAGAATAGAATATAAATAACAGGACTTCAAACTACACAAGCACCTGTGTTGACACTAAATTTGCTGAGGTAATGATGACACGAATACTATCATCTCTTTTCAGGACCAACAGTTTTGGATGATGGCAAGCAATTCCATGTCTCTTGCGGTCATCACCAAAAGCTATGGCCTCGGGAAACGGGGGATACCTATTATTATGAAAACCATACAAATGAATATTGTTAAATAAAAATAAAGGTCCTGTGCACAATACAAGTGCCCCATTAACGAACGAGATATATGACAAATTACTCACACTAAAACTAAGTTAAGCAACTGTAACTGGCAGATGGCTAGGAATCTCACAGGATGACAAAAACCTACCAATACACCACCATTAGACAGTTAGGATTGAAAAGAGTACTTGAGGTGAAACATTGAGTGAAATATATAATATAATAAAAAGGAGAAGCCAAATGGAATGAGAAACTACAAGGGCGATGCATAAACAATTCATAGATAGGCATGCCAACAACAAAGTATGAAAAAACATATGGTTAACCTACCACAAAATGTCACTTGTAAATGTTGCAATAAACATCTGTGAAATACTTTGCACAGGATAAAGAAGCTCGGGCACGGAAATAACGGAATCTTGACTTGAAGTTGAAGAGTTGTGGCCCATAAAAGAAAGGCCATTCAAGTAAAAGTTCTTGCCAGGTTGTGAAGCAACATTTCTGCCCCATGTTTTGTTCTTGACAATACCATCACAATTAGGAGGGTCTTCCCTACCCGTAAAATTGAAAGATGATGTCTCAATATTCCCATCAGCGACAGAAGTCTCAGAGGGAACTTGAGCATTGTCTTGTCTATGTAAGATGTCACCATTTGGTTCTGAAGCCACTACATTTTCACACCGATGCATGACTGAAGTCAACTGCATTTTATTTTTCACATTGCAATCTATGTGTCAGGTTTGACACAACAATGATTTTTCCCCGTTAAGCGGAAGCCTATCAGTATTGAGACCTGGAGATCCTCCTATATCATTACTTTGTATAAATCCATTCCCAAAGGAATATCTACAGCATTTTCGAATATACGATATAGGGTCATTGCTAAGCAAAATGTGCCTGCACTCACTTAAGAGAAAGTTTGCTCTTCCAACGATTGAAGACGGAGAACCCTCAGCCCGGGGAGCAAAAACCCTCTTACATCCCCTTGGACATGATACACATAAAGGTTTACCGGGTCCTTGGGGGTTATCAAAACTCTGTACAATTTGGTACATTAGTTACAAGATTAAATTATTTTATATCTAAATGCTTAAAATATTTGACAATTTTATAAATCAAAACAAGAAATTGAGTTTTTAAATGGCTTATGGATTTTAAGTTGATTTTGCTTTATTAAATTGTCAAATATTTTAAGCCTTTAAATGTAAATTAATTTTTGTGGCTAATATGCATTTGATCCTCATAGATTCTCAATACTCTAATTATAATTTCCTCCTTTTCCAAGTAAATACATAAATACTTTGTGAGTTTGTTTCTTTTTTGAAAATAAATGCATAAATACTTTTATTACAAATGTATGAAATTTTCATCATCTAAGACTAAGAGAGATCAAATTGGTTTATTCCGAATCTTGATAGTTGAGAATGTGAGAGATTTTAATGGATTTATAAATCCATAGATTTTTATGGAGTTTAATTGATTTGTAGAGATTCCATATAAAATTTTGATTCAATTCCCTTGAAATCTCATGGCAAGAGGTGAGATTTATGGATACTTAAAATACACTACGAAATCTCTCCAATTCCATCTAATTCCTCAACTTTCTCAAATTCTTTAAAATCAATTTCTAATTGAATACACTGGAATGTTATAAACTTTTTAAAAATTCTAATTGAATGCATCCAGATTTCTAAGGATTTTAAAAAACTATCTTAAAATTCTAATTGAATACACCTAAAATTTTAGAGAATCACTTGAATTCCTGATTGAATACCCCCTAGATTCATTAAAAGAATTAAAATCCCTTAAAATCCCAATTGAATACACCCCCTAAATTTCATTTGAAAAGAATGATTGTCGCACCATAAGATTATCTTTGTACCTCTTAAAAAAGATCTTTCAAAGAAACAAATTAATGGTGGAAAAATCACAACTAAACTAGTTGCTTACAAATCATATACAGGATTAAAAATTTAAAAGACATGATTAACGGTCACTAATACGAAAGGGGGAATGAACAAGGCTAAGGAGAAACAGATTAAGGGTTCTTTCTCGTCTTCTTCTTCAGGCTTCAATGTTCGTAAGTGTAGGAGCTCATATCGTTCCATGACAAGCAGCACTTGATCTTCTTGTTTTGAGGCACATGAAACTTCGGTTCTTTCGGTATAGTTGGATGCTTCATTGACCTAACAACGAAGAAACGTAAGCACGACGTCAGAAAACTGTATTACGTCCTACTTATAAATACAATGAATATCAGAATATGTCTGGCTCAATATAGAACATTTGACGGGATAGACTACGCTGTTGGAGGAACTGAAACCATATTTAGTCTCCCTTAAAACTTCAAAGCAGAAAGTTAAAGAACCACAGATTACATGATAACTGTAAATCCTACAAAGCCAGAATCAGTGTAAATCAGTGTAACTTTATAAGAGATTTTATCGACCCGCTTTGCAGGGATGGATTCCAAAAATTATCTGCACTTTCTTTTTCTGCATATTACGAAAACGATTTTTGAATCACCCTTGTCATTCCAAAATGAGAGTATTCCAATCATGATATTGTTTTATCTTGACATGCAAGAAACTTCAAGAGGAGAAAGGGTCTATGTATGATCGGTTTACAATCAGATCAATGAAGTGTTACCTTCTGGGAATGAAAGGCCTGTCAAAGTAGGGCATCGGCTGTGCTTTTGGGACAAGCTCCTTTCTCAATCTTCTTATTTCCTCCTCTTCTGCCAACTGCAAGAGAAAAAACAATAACAAAACTCATATTTCAGGTCGAGAATAACTATGATAATACAAAGCTCATCAAGTGCAATAACTCTTTACCTTCTGCAGTCTCTCTCTTTCCATCTTGTATTGCTCAAACAGGCTCATCTTCTCTGCCACCTGATAGTGCACACAAAAACAAAACCAATTTCACAAAAGGAATTTGTTATCGAGTCTCTTGAAATATAATCACATGCCCAGCATACCAACCGACATCATCCATACAAGTCATTTGTCATATATATCTCCAAAGTGACATTGTAGTCATTTCTTATGTACTAAGAGTAACTTCATGGAGTCCTTAAATTTAGAAGTGTTCCTAAAGGCACCGATAAAACAACTTTGCCACACACATAGTTTGCATGCACTACTGAGCAGAATGATTGAACATATAAAGACAAGCGCATATTCTCAATGCTCAAGTATTTGAAATCACCTGATGGTCAAACTCAGCTCGCTCTACTGCCCGCATGTCACTGTGGAGCTTCAGGTCGGTTGGTATTGTAATTTCTTTTACCGGAGGTTTCAGCAAGCACTGAGATGACAAACACCAAAGGTATGCATGCAAGTTAGTGGTTCAGTCTTGTCTTTCTTGCAATAGCAATAAATCACTTAAATATAGTCATCTTCATGTGATTTCGAACACCGAATTTGTATCTATACCTCTGGTTCGTCAGTTGTCCATGGGAGGCCCTGAGCAATTGGTATCCGCTGCCTCTTCTCCTCCATCATCATCTCTTGTAACTTCTTCACGAACTCTTCCTCCTTTTGTCTTCCCCTTTCCTGCATTGTGATCACCAAACAAAGTTAGAAGCAATGCGAATGCAAGTAAACTTTCGAGCACTTTTTGATACCATCCATTTTCAGCACAATTAACCTCTGTTCTTAGCTTGAATGGCTTAGCACTAGTGGCTCTCTGTTGCAGCTTCATCTTCCATCTCGTTCCTCCCACTGTGCTAGAAGATTCAGAGCTCTGAAATTCGAACCAGAATACAACCTAACCTAAGTTAGTCAATCATTTTCAATCTCCAAATAATTTTTTGATTTGGTGGTCACTGTGTTATAAACTAACAGTTTCGTAATGTACAAATCTTTTTGAAGTAATAAGATCTCGTGGTAGATTATGCTGTTCTGGATGATTTTTGTTGTGTTCTATAGGAAGCTGCTGTGTTCATTTTACTTACAGTTGTTGAGTTTTGGTTCAGTTAAGTGATAGAATTTAAACTAGGTTTATAGAGACTGATTTCATAAACTCAACTCAATTGAATTCAGTCCTTGCTGCTCTTCAACAGCAGCATGTTCTTTATACAAGATTTACATACACGCATGCAATAATAAAAGCCACGCATGCAATAAACAACTACTAGAAAGTGTTTGTCTAGCTGTGTGAGTTTATACAATATTCTTCTGTCCATCTTCTTCAGCATCTTCGACAAGGTTTCATGGCTTCCATTTAGAATAATCATTTCAAGTCAGCAACACATGGCTTAGCAGCACATGACTCAGGTAGTTCGAACTGCATGGATCGCTGACATGGAGTGGTGTGCTGACCTGGAGGAAATGTAGGTTTATCACGCCCCCGCAAGCGAAGCGGGCGTGGACGCACGGGAAGCTTGGATAGTAGATAACGGAAACGAGGAGAGGACAGACCTTTGGTGAGAAAGTCTGCAATTTGATCAGCAGTGGCAACATAGCCAACTTGTAGTTCTTTGCGGACGATCTTTTCGCGAACGTAGTGGTAGTCAACTTCAACGTGTCGCATTCGTGCCTGATATACAGGATTAGAGGCAACAGCAAGGGCACTGATATTGTCGCACCACAACCGTGGTGGAGAAAGAGAAAGGTGTAGGTCACGAAAGATATGGCGGAACCAAGATAAAGTGGCTGCCGTATAAGCCAGCTGTCTGTACTCGACCTCAGTGCTGGATTGAGACACCCCGCGCTGTTTCTTGGAGCTCCAAGAGACGAGATTATCACCCAGAAAAATGCAATAGCCCCCAGTTGAGCGCCGATCGTCAGGATCCTCGGCATAATCGGCATCAGCAAAGGCAGTGAGGGTGAGAGAGCTAGGTTTATAAACAATGTCGTGATCAGGAGTGGCTTTCAAGTATCGAAGTATGCGTTTTACAGCAGCCCAGTGAGTAGTGGTGGGAGAATGCATATATTGACAGACCTGATTGACGGCGAAAGCAATATCCGGTCTCGTGAAGAGAAGGTATTGGAGAGCGCCAACGATACTTCGAAAAAGTGTGCCATCAGATAAAGGTTCACCTTCATAGAGACTTAACTTGCGTCCAGTGGTAGCGGGAGTGGTGAGAGGTTTTGCATCACACATATTTGTCTTTTTGAGAAGGTCCAGGATGTACTTGGATTGAGTAAGATACATGGCAGTGGGTGTCCGCTGAACTTCCATGCCCAGAAAATAATGCAAAGGACCTAAGTCCTTCATGGAGAACTTTTGACCAAGTTGTTGAATAAGCTGAGAGATATGAGAAGGGTTATTACCCGTAACAAGGATGTCATCAACGTAGATCAATAAGTAAATGATAGTGGACCTATTAAAATATGTGAACAACGACGAATCTGCGAGGGATGCCTGAAACCCTAGATCTTCAAGATGGTGGGAGAAACATTGAAACCAGGCACGGGGTGCCTGTTTGAGACCATATAGTGATTTGTGCAAGCGACAGACATGATTTGGAAACTGAGAGTCCACAAATCCTACAGGCTGCCGCATATAAACAACCTCTGCTAAAGAACCATGTAAGAAAGCATTCTGAACATCAAGTTGTCTGATAGGCCAGTTGAAGTGAAGAGCAACTGAGAGGACGAGGCGAATGGTTGCATGAGTAACTACCGGACTGAACGTCTCGTCATAATCAATACCATCTTGTTGGTGATAGCCATTGGCGACTAATCGAGCCTTATACCGCTGTATTGAACCATCAGAATGTCGTTTAATCCGATATACCCATTTATTGGGAAGCACATTCATGGAGGGAACAAAGGGAACTAATGACCATGTTCCAGTGCGTAAGAGGGCATTAAACTCTTCTGCCATGGCCTGGCGCCATTCTGGAGATTTGTTAGCCTGGGTAAAACAAGTAGGCTCAAGCACAGGATTAGTGACAGTAGAAGTAAATGCATATTTGGGATTAGGTTTGTGAATCCCATCCTTGGCACGTGTGGTCATAGAATGAGTAGGTGGAAGGATCCTCTGAGAAGAAGAGGATGTAGAAGGAATGTGACTTGCATTCGTGGGTCCTAGAGGAGTGGATATAGGAGGAGTAGGGATAGGTAATATTAAGGGAGGGGTAGGCGTGGGAGTGACGGTTGAGGGTAAAGGTGGTGGAGTAGGGTTAGGAGGGATGGGAGGTGACTGTGGGCGGTATGGGAGGGATGGACCTATGTCTAATCTCATAGTGTCGGTGGAAATGGTTGGTGATGGAGACACGGGAGTAATGGATTCTTTATATGGGAAACAAGTTTCATCAAATACAACATGACGAGACACAAAAAAATTTCCTGTAGACATGTCAAGACATCTATAACCTTGGTGATTTAAAGAGTAGCCAAGAAAAACACAACGTTTGGAACGAAACTGAAGTTTATTACTATTATATGGTCGAAAATATGGAAAACCTGCACACCCAAAAACCTTTAGGAAATCATATTGAGGAGATTTGTGAAAGAGTTTTTGAAAGGGATAGTCATTATGTAAAACCTTAGTGGGTAAACGATTTATCAAATAATTGGCGGTATGAAATGCATCATCCCAAAAGGATGTGGGCAATGAGGAATGGGCAAGAAGAGTGAGGCCAGTTTCAACAAGATGGCGATGTTTACGCTCTGAAATTCCATTTTGTTCGGGATGATGTGGGCAAGATAAGCGATGATGAATACCATGATGAGTCAAGAAAGCTTTGAAATTGTTACTAAGATACTCACCTCCCCCGTCAGTTTGAAAAGATTTAATGGTGGTATTAAACATATTTTCAACTAATTTCTTGAAAGCAACAAATGTAGAAAAGACATCAGATTTGAATTTTAATGGATACAACCAAGAATATCGAGAGAAATCATCGATAAAAACCACATAGTATTTAAATCCATTAATTGAAACAGTAGGAGAAGTCCATACATCTGAATGGACCAATTGCAAAGGAAAGGACGATTTTGAATTAGATAAACGAAAAGGTAACTTGTGACTTTTGCCCAGAGGGCAAGACTGACAAAATGCTCTTGTTACAACGCCATTGATAGGCAACTTATTGCTAGAAATTAAACTTTTCAAAACATGAAAAGATGGATGACCTAATCTAGAGTGCCAAATGGAATTGGACACCCTAGCACCTATGAATGCAGAGACTCCTTTAGTGCATGATGAAACTGTTGAGAAGGGGTAGAATCCATTGTTACTCCGGCCGTGGAAAAGCATCTTCCCCGTGTGAAGGTCCTGAACACGATAGGCGTGTGGGAATAAAGTTAGAGAACAATTATTATCAGTGGTGAAGCGATGAATGGAAATGATATTAGTGGATGCATTAGGGCAAAGTAATGTGTGTGGGAGATGAAAAAGGGCTTGGGGTGTACGAATGCAAGTGTTACCAACATGAGAGATTTTTAAACCTATTCCTCCAACGACGCCATTCACTTGATCAGTACCATGATATGGTCGAGCATTTGTCACCTGAGCAGGATCATTGGTTATGTGGGCATTGGCTCCAGAATCGAAAAGCCAATTTTGGATGGTGGGAGCACTGGCAGCATAAGCTTGAAGCTTTGATGCTGGAACGCGCCCTTCATAGGACATGTTAAGACGGTTGTAGCAGTCAATTGCGGAATGGCCATAGCGAGTACAAATTTGGCATTGAAGCCTGCCATTAGGAAAGGAGGTCTGAGAGGGAGCAAGACCAAGGAGGTCATCAGGTTGGCGAGATGGAGAGCCATGGGATGATCCGTGACGGGAAAAGGAGCTACGACCGCCATTGCCACGACCTCGAAACCCGGAGGAGGAGCCACGGCCTCTAAAGGGAGGAGATGGACGACCACCATTACGGGTGGCTGCAAATGCAGTAGGGCCGGTATCTGTAGTGAAAGCAGAATGCATTTTCTCGCGGCGTTCAGCACCAAGAATGAGTGCTTCCAAAGCACTGTACGTAATCGCCTCGTCACGGGCTTGGGCGGAGGCAACCGTGCTTTCATAAGCAGGACCAACATTATTAAGAATGATGGCAACGATGTCCGAATCTGAAACGGGAGCACCAGAGAGAGAGAGAGTATCTGCAAGACAATTAATCTTATCCAAGAATTCAGAAATGGAAGAGTCACCTCGATGAGTATTCATCAGCTCACTACGAAGCTGAAGGAGACGACCGGTGGACTGCGAAGCATAGCGGTCACGTAAGGTCGTCTAGGCAGAATGGGAGCTAGTTTTCCCAATTAAGGCAGCAAGAATAGTGGCGTGAACGGAGGAGTTGATCCACGACAGGACTGTGGCATCTTGTTGAACCCAGATGTCAAACGCAGGATTGACTGCGTCAGTGAGGTTACCATCCGCATCTTTCAAGAATGCAGAAGGACATGGACTGGTTCCATCAATAAAGGAAACAAGGTTTCGGCTACGAAGAAGTGGAAGCATTTGAGCTTGCCAAATGGGGTAGTTGGTACGATCAAGTTTGATGGTGAGAAAATGGGAAGCATTTGGGAGGGTAAGAGAAGTAGATTGAGAAGCCATGGGAAAAAGAAATGGTTGTGTCGTGAGACTTTCAGCTCTTTGATACCATGATAGAATTTAAACTAGGTTTATAGAGACTGATTTCATAAACTCAACTCAATTGAATTCAGTCCTTGCTGCTCTTCAACAGCAGCATGTTCTTTATACAAGATTTACATACACGCATGCAATAATAAAAGCCACGCATGCAATAAACAACTACCAGAAAGTGTTTGTCTAGCTGTGTGAGTTTATACAATATTCTTCTGTCCATCTTCATCAGCATCTTCGACAAGGATTCATGGCTTCCATTTAGAATAATCATTTCAAGTCAGCAGCACATGGCTTAGCAACACATGACTCAGGTAGTTCGAACTGCATGGATTGCTGACATGGAGTGGTGTGCTGACCTGGAGGAAATGTAGGTTTATCATTAAGTTCATTTAGGATTTTCAAATTTTTTGGAGGTGTAATTTTCTGTGATTTGCTTATTTCGAGTGTGTACTTATCTGCGATTTTCTGTAATTCTTTGCGATTTGCTTGTTCTTTTGATGTTTGTGAGCAGGTTGAGCTTCCTCCATGGACTTATATCGTTAAGACCACAAGATTCAAGGAGTTGGCTCCTTATGATCCTGACTGGTACTATGTCAGAGCTGGTGAGCATTCTTTTGCTTTTGATTGTCATTGTACTTATTTGTGTATGTTTCTCAAATGTGTTGTTGTTTGTGGTATTGACAATGTGACTTTCAATAACGTGCAGCCTCGATGGCAAGGAAGATCTACTTGAGGGGAGGACTCGGTGTTGGTGCCTTCCGCAGGATTTATGGTGGAAGCCAGAGGAATGGTAGTCGTCCACCACATTTCTGCGAGAGCAGTGGTGCTATTGCCCGACACATTCTCCAACAGTTACAGAAAATGAACATCGTTGATGTTGACCCAAAGGGGTGAGTGCTTCCTTTATATATCATCTATAAACTGGGTTTCGACGTAAGCTTTGTGTTTAGCAACATTTGCTTGAATTTTGACCTTTGGTTTGAACTTTGAACTTGTGACAGAGGGAGGAGAATCACATCTAGCGGTCAATGCGATCTTGACCATGTTGCCGGGAGGATTGTGGTTACACCATGAGCTACGGATTTCTTAGAACCGCGCGGGCACTACCAAATTCTATAATTTTAGGTTCCAATTTGATTTAGTTGAAAAGGATGTTGCAATATATTGTGAGGGAAACATGATTTTTGTTTTGTTATAGCCGGTTTGACATCTTTTTTTCTCTCTGTGGGAACTTCATCCATGTTTTGACCATCTTTATTTCTTCGGATCATCATCTAAATTGTGCTATGATATTTTGTTACCTTAAAAAATAGAACCAGCTGATGACATTGCAACGACAATCTAAATAATTGGTAATATGATGTGGCATAGCCACTCCATTAGCCGCATCATGTGGTGTGAAATTATGGTCTAATTACATTTTCTCTTAGCCGCTATTATGCAGAAAATTGATTAAATAGTTGGATATATATTTAATAAAAGAAATATTAGGGTAAGAGTAATGGTAGGGATTAAATTTGTAGATAAAATTTTGTAAATTGAATGACATAAGTTGATAATTTGATCATTACTTAAGTGTTGATAAACGTGTTCATTTTATATTTGTGAACATCATTTAGCTTGCCAATTATGTCAACAAATTTAGTTTCACTAGCATTATTGGTAAATAATAAGAAAAGAGTAATGGGAGGCTAAAATTTTAAACTAAAATTTGTAAACTAAATGAATTATGGTTGTTGATTATTGGATTATTACTTAAGTTTTGATTAACGTGCTTATTTTTTTATTGGAGACACATTATTTAGTTTGCAAATTTAGTTTAAACGTTTAGTCTCTCTAGCATTACCTATAAGGAAACCACTAGTTAGGGTTATCGGTTTATAGGAGCATTTTTGCTCACCATCATAACTATGGTGTATTGATCGGATCATATTTATATATATTTTTACTTCGAATTCACTCGTCTTTTCTTAGTTAGTTCCTTATATTTTTGAGCTATTTACGTTATTTTTGTGTTTATAGGATCTGTTATGCAAAGAAAATAAAAATAGCACAAATGAGTTTTAAATAATAAATTATTTTATGTAGAAGATTATTTTTGGCTGATTTGTTGATCATTTTCAAATGTTTCACTAAAATGATTAAGGTCACACCACCAATAATTTATATTGCTTTCCAGCTCACAACTTCCACATGCTGTTGGTGCTGCGTATTCTTTAAAGATGGATAGGAAAGATGCATGTGTGGTGGTGTATGTTGGTGATAGTGGGCAGCGTGGAAGTGGGCTGTCTTGGAGCACAGGATAAGAAGAGAGAAGGTGCAGAAATAAAAAAGATAAATAATGGGAGAACAAAAGAAGAAGTGAAAGGCAGCGTGTGAACGTGGGAATTGGGGGAGTGCGCATACGGGGAGCGGGAGAAAGGGGCTGCCCTTTGGGCAGCTCGCAGAGAAGAGGCGCTGCCTTTGGCAGCGAGAGAGGAGAATGCTGCCTTTGGGCAGCGTGAGAAGGACGAAGAAAAGAGAATAGGGGAGAGATAGGAGGGACTGTCAGCGAGACAGTCAGAGGAAGGAACGGGGCGCAAAGGGTCAGGAGGAAATGTGAGGCGCGGACAGAGGAGAAAAGAAAAGCTGCCTTTGCAGCTGAGCAGCGCACGGGATTGGAGGAGAGGCAGGTCAGAGGTCAGCACGTACTGACAGCTGAAAGAAAAGAAGGTGAGCAAGGGGAGTGAGGGAAAGGAAAGAGCTGCCTTTGGGCAGAGTGAAAGACAGCGGGGAGAGTCCAGGGGGGGCAGCAGTAGCACAGAAGCAGAGGCTTCACTCTCTTTCGGTTAAATCTTTCCAAACTTTTATTTTATTTTTGTTTTAATAATGTGTAACTAAATTTATTTTGGTTAGAGGTTAATTCAAAACCATGAATATATTTGTAATATGAATTGATTACCTTCAGTTGTGATTTATAAGTTGTGATTTAATTTGCTTAACTGCTTGATTGATAACTTATTTTTGTATGTCGATTAAGGATGCATACTTAATTTACATGCATGAATTTGATGCTAGAATATAAGTGAATTTCACCTAATCGTTATGAACTTATATTCACAAGTAGTGAAGGTTGTTATCCACAATCGTGTTAAGTGAATTCTTGGCATAAGTTTCATGCAAATCATAGTAACAAGTGCCTCGTCAATGCTTATGATTTTCATAGAACTTAATGATTCTTGCTTGTATCTCTATTATGCAATTCATGTAGGGAACTTGTGGGGAATGTTTTGGGTTGTCGTATGCAATCATCCAATCCATTAACTTAAGGAAAATCTGAGAATTAATTTATGCAATTCATGGTTAATTTGGGGCGTTGAGATTTACAATTTATTGAAAGAACAACTGAAAATCAATTTAGGTTGCTTATGCGTCGGTGGTGGAGAAGAACCCTCTAGCTAGTCCGTCATTTATCATTTCACCTTAATTTCATGTTTTTGTAAATTCTGTAATTTATTTAAGTTTAATTTACTTTTCATCAAAACCAAACCCCCAATTATTAAATTATATTATTTAGTTAGTTTTCTTTATTGTTAGTCTTTTAATTTAATTTCCGTCCATTTCAGTTCCTAGTGTTTAATTTAATTGTTTCCATTATTTTGAGTCATTTTAAGTGTGTTTCGAGTTATTAGAGTTTTTAGCCTAATTTTGTATCCTTGAGTCTTATTTAATATTTTTAAATTAATTTAGAATAGATTAGCAATCCCTCCTAATCCCCGGCCTAGAACGATACCCTACTTATACTTATACTACAATTGACAAAAAGAGGGTTTAATTTGTGTGTCAAGTAATTCTCGCATCAAATTTTGGCGCCGTTGCCGGGGATTAGCAACTTTGCTAATCCTTTTATTTTTGTTTTTGTTTATGTTTATATTGGTGTTTGTGTATTTTACTTTTGATATTTGATTTATTTTTCTTTCTTTGATTTTAGGTTCAAATGGAGCCGAGAGAAATTTAAAGGAAAGATGCGTCCGGCTAAAGACGTTAAATCAAGCGCTTCTTGGGAGGCAACCCAAGCATTCAACGAAGGGAGACTTTGGAATCACTAACCCAATCAGCTTTGCATTCTTCCACCCTTATCTTTACTGCTTTCATTTTGTTTTGTTTAGTTAGTTGTGTTATTTGGTTGATTTCTGTGAGTTTGTGTTATTTAGTTTAAGTGTGGGGGAAGGTTAACCAAAGTCTCTTTACATTAATTTACATATAAAAAAAAAAAAAAAAAAGATAAAATTTAAAATTAATGATAAAAAAAAATTACATAAAAAATAAAAAAATAAAAAAATAAAGAAAAAAAAAGTACAAATATTTTACAATGATGTAAACTAATAGTATTCATTGGTCGGGTGGTGCTTCAGTAGTAGGCAGGGCTTCAGCAATCGGCGGGGCCACAGAAGGAGGAGGCAGCAGAGGTTGATCAGTTGGAGCTTCACTACGCGGTGCCGCTCCAGAAGACGAAGGCAGATGCGGTTGGAACAAACCCACAAACCTCCGATGATCAAGTAAAATTTGACCATCAGTTTCCTGCAGCTGGTCAATTTTCCTCTTCATGTTTGTGGCATAACTGTGTGCAAGCTTGTGCAATTGTTTATTTTCATGCTTGAGTCCTCTAATCTCCTCTTTGAGACTCTGTATTTCAGCCACCAACGATTCAACGTGACGGGTTCGAGCAAATAGGCGTTGGGCCATGTTGGATACAGAACCCGCACACTGCACGCTAAGAGCCAGAGACTCCTTAACCGCCAATTCATCAGACCGCCTAGCGAGCAGTCTGTTATCTCTGGGGGTGACAAGGTTTCGGGCCACCACCGCAGCAGTCATGTCATTTTTCATCACCGAATCCCCCACGGTAAGAGGACCGGTAGGGGATATGAAGGATGGGCGCCATATATTGTCTGGTGAAGGCGGAGCTGCCTCTTCACCAATGTTCAAGTCAAAACGACGATCGGAAGGGCCAGACATTTTTCAGAGGTGGTGAAGAAAGAAGAGAGTCGGAATGATCAAGATTAAACAAGTGCAAGAAGGGAGTGTTTACAAGAGGGAGCTCAAGTGTGTTGTGGAACACAATTAGCGCCTCTATAAAAAGAAGAAATCGGAGAGGCGCTCCTCAGAGAAGCGTCCTCTCGCAAATCGAAGAGTCGGGGCTCCTTTCTCAAAAGCCGGATTCTTTTCTCAAAAGAGGCGTTTCATTTCTTAAAGGCTGGGCTTGCTCAGAAACCACGAGCCGAACCCCGGATTTCAAAAGATCAATTTGTCCAGACGTGTCGTCACTTGTCACACGCAAATTGCTTTGCGAAATTCTCGGGCAGTTTGTCGAAGCACCAATTCAGAAATCGAAGAGGGAAATTCAATAGTCAAAGACACGCTAGCTTTCTCAAAAGCTGGGCTTCAACCCACGGGCAAATCTTCTTTTCCAGATTTATCCGCACGTGTCACATGCTACCTCTACAATCGACGATGCTCAGAGCTCAAAGCGCCGATTCCAGATATCAATGAGGAATCTGCTTTGCGGAAATTACGGGCAGCTTTGTCAGAAAGCGCGTAATTTGTACTATTCATCCATCTACCGGCTGCCGACAATGAGTGAGAGAATAGTTCCGGTTGTGAAGAAAAGTTCCATAAGTATCTACCTTCGCCTTCCACAGCAAAGACACACCCTCTCAGCACTTCTTCATCTCCGAAAATGCATTCCCAAAGAATCCTCCTAAGTTACTCTGTGTTCCTCATTCCTTGGGATACTCCTGCGAACAACCCATTCAAAGCAAAAGTATTTCATATCATGAAGGTTGAAAGCAAGAGTATCTCATATCATGCTTTCTCCCTGTCCTTTCTCCAGCCAGCACTTGCTCTCGAGTACTCATCATCTTGTGTTTCCTCTTCGTCTCTTACGTATAAGGGAAGTGAAGATGATACCTCAAAGCATGTGGAGACAACGTGCTGATTCATCCTCAACTAAGGACAAGGAGAAAGAAAGCAAGAGGTGGGCATTTGGAAAGATTGAAGAAAGAATCAGACCAAAACAGCTACCTTGTGCCTGCCCGCCATGCAGAGGAAACAAGCAGAGAAGAATGCAGACTGTGCAATCCTCGCTCAGAATTCCAAATCAGTTCAAGAGGAAAGCTGTGGAAAGTCAACAAGCGACCAATGATCACCTATTAGTTCTATTCATTATCTTTTATTTTCATTTTCAATTTTTCGTTTGCATTTTTCTACATTTTCTTGCGTCCTTAACTGAATTATTTCTTTTCTTTGCAGGAACTTTTGGTTATTTCCACCCTTGAAGTTGATTGCAGAATTTTAGCTTGGGGGGTCATCGCTTGATTTTACTGCAAATTAGGGAAGTTTTCAGTCCAATTGCTTTATTTTGTTTTTTTATTATTTTGTTTATTTTATTTATTTTTGCATTATAGTGTTTTCTGACATTGGGGACAATGTCCAGTTTAAGTATGGGGGTAAAGGGTAAAAATGACCAAATTGAAATTTTTTGTACCTTCAACTTCGAACTGGTTTCATTTGTTTCTGTGTTGTTGCTTTTTATTTTTTAGTTTTGTTTTCTCTATAAAAAAAAAAAAAAATCGGAAAATTTAAAAATCCAAAAATATTGTCTTGTTTCCCTTATTGTTTTGAATTAGATTTTTGTTAGTTTCCCGACCCAATGATATAATTGGATAAAATTTGAACCATGATCATCAAGAACTTAGTTAACATGTGTTTTGTGAAATTCCTAATTCTCGTATTAGTTTTGTACATGTTTGATCATCTTTGAAAAACCAAATGCACATAGCCTTGTTGATGTGAAACTAAAGCATGACTTAAAGCTTCATATGTGAATTTAGTGACCATATACATCCTATGTGAGTTTTTGAGCCTATTGAAAGTGTGTGCATTTTTCATACACTCCTATTCTTTCATGTGTGATGAACTTATGTGAGATACATCTCTAGAACTTGCGTAACGATCTTTCAAAATGTTTGTCATTGATTGCATGAACTTGGAAATGATAGAGGCATTAGGTTTACCACCATGGCCCAAATAACCATGTTTCCCAAAGAAAAATGATATCATTAGATTGCCAATTTGAGCCGTATATGTTGAACCTTTTGTTTCTTATCACCAGATATGTCTACCCTTATACCTGAAACATTTTTCCTTACCCTTTTCCAAGCGAGCAATGCGAGATTGTCTTATGAGAAACGTTTGTTAAGTACTGTGAAGGTGTTTGGCAAAAGAATAAGTGTGGGGGTATTTCATGTTTGTATTTCAAAAAAAAAAAAAAAAAAAAAAAAAAAAAAAAAAAAAAAAAAAAAAGAAAGATTGTATACAAAGAAAATAAAAGTTTTTAAAGTTTCAGTTTAAGGTTGTGGTTGGAGATGTCTGAAGAATCGTTGGAGAGCTTGAGTTCTTATAAATCTAAAGAAAAGAATTGCTTGCAATGTAGCTTGGAACTTGTGTTTTCCTATTCTTTCGTTTCAATAACCCTATCCCTAAACCTCATTACATCCAATAAAAGTCCTCTTGATTTAAGTTTTGCAATTATGATTGTGGAGATGAGATCTTTATGCAAGCTTATGGTAGAACTTTCACATTTGATTCTTCGAGCGAAACACATTAAAACTAAACACATGTGTGATTGAGTGCATATCCAGTGAGAAGGTCGCTAGTTTGCATATGATGATTTTAAAAATAAAAACTTGAAATTGCATTAGCATGGCTATCTCACACACTACACTTCAAGGATGATTCAAAGATTACTGCTAATATTTGAATTAGGAAGATGAACTTGGATTAGTTCCTTGATGCTAGCTATGGTTCTTGATGATTTGTTTTCTTAAATGAATTTCTATGAGGGTCACATAGAGGGAAGCTAATGTTTTTCTTGTTACTTCTTGTTCTTGTTTTCTTTGTTTTGCTCGAGGACTAGCAAAAGTTAAGTGTGGGGGTATTTGATCGGATCATATTTATATATATTTTTACTTCGAATTCACTCGTCTTTTCTTAGTTAGTTCCTTATATTTTTGAGCTATTTACGTTATTTTTGTGTTTATAGGATCTGTTATGCAAAGAAAATAAAAATAGCACAAATGAGTTTTAAATAATAAATTATTTTATGTAGAAGATTATTTTTGGCTGATTTGTTGACCATTTTCAAATGTTTCACTAAAATGATTAAGGTCACACCACCAATAATTTATATTGCTTTCCAGCTCACAACTTCCACATGCTGTTGGTGCTGCGTATTCTTTAAAGATGGATAGGAAAGATGCATGTGTGGTGGTGTATGTTGGTGATAGTGGGCAGCGTGGAAGTGGGCTGTCTTGGAGCACAGGATAAGAAGAGAGAAGGTGCAGAAATAAAAAAGATAAATAATGGGAGAACAAAAGAAGAAGTGAAAGGCAGCGTGTGAATGTGGGAATTTGGGGAGTGCGCATACGGGGAGCGGGAGAAAGGGGCTGCCCTTTGGGCAGCTCGCAGAGAAGAGGCGCTGCCTTTGGCAGCGAGAGAGGAGAAGGCTGCCTTTGGGCAGCGTGAGAAGGACAAAGAAAAGAGAATAGGGGAGAGATAGGAGGGACTGTCAGCGAGACAGTCAGAGGAAGGAACGGGGCGCAAAGGGTCAGGAGGAAATGTGAGGCGCGGACAGAGGAGAAAAGAAAAGCTGCCTTTGCAGCTGAGCAGCGCACGGGATTGGAGGAGAGGCAGGTCAGAGGTCAGCACGTACTGACAGCTGAAAGAAAAAAGGTGAGCAAGGGGAGTGAGGGAAAGGAAAGAGCTGCCTTTGGGCAGAGTGAAAGACAGCGGGGAGAGTCCAGGGGGGGCAGCAGTAGCACAGAAGCAGAGGCTTCACTCTCTTTCGGTTAAATCTTTCCAAACTTTTATTTTATTTTTGTTTTAATAATGTGTAACTAAATTTATTTTGGTTAGAGGTTAATTCAAAACCATGAATATATTTGTAATATGAATTGATTACCTTCAGTTGTGATTTATAAGTTGTGATTTAATTTGCTTAACTGCTTGATTGATAACTTATTTTTGTATGTCGATTAAGGATGCATACTTAATTTACATGCATGAATTTGATGCTAGAATATAAGTGAATTTCACCTAATCGTTATGAACTTATATTCACAAGTAGTGAAGGTTGTTATCCACAATCGTGTTAAGTGAATTCTTGGCATAAGTTTCATGCAAATCATAGTAACAAGTGCCTCGTCAATGCTTATGATTTTCATAGAACTTAATGATTCTTGCTTGTATCTCTATTATGCAATTCATGTAGGGAACTTGTGGGGAATGTTTTGGGTTGTCGTATGCAATCATCCAATCCATTAACTTAAGGAAAATATGAGAATTAATTTATGCAATTCATGGTTAATTTGGGGCGTTGAGATTTACAATTTATTGAAAGAACAACTGAAAATCAATTTAGGTTGCTTATGCGTCGGTGGTGGAGAAGAACCCTCTAGCTAGTCCGTCATTTATCATTTCACCTTAATTTCATGTTTTTGTAAATTCTGTAATTTATTTAAGTTTAATTTACTTTTCATCAAAACCAAACCCCCCATTATTAAATTATATTATTTAGTTAGTTTTCTTTATTGTTAGTCTTTTAATTTAATTTCCGTCCATTTCAGTTCCTAGTGTTTAATTTAATTGTTTCCATTATTTTGAGTCATTTTAAGTGTGTTTCGAGTTATTAGAGTTTTTAGCCTAATTTTGTGTCCTTGAGTCTTATTTAATATTTTTAAATTAATTTAGAATAGATTAGCAATCCCTCCTAATCCCCGGCCTAGAACGATACCCTACTTATACTTATACTACAATTGACAAAAAGAGGGTTTAATTTGTGTGTCAAGTAATTCTCGCATCATGTATGCCCACCATACACCTAATCATCCATCACGTGTATTTTCACTTAATTTTGGTTAATTTTTTTTCAAAGTTGAAAAACTAAATATCTAATGTGAAAGTTAACTAGAGCTAAGTGAAATAACATGTGGCAGATAATTAGGCATATGGTAAGCATACATCATAGTTATGGTGATGAGTAAAAATTCTCTCATCGGTTTATATAATGTTAGACCTCACCACTTCGTGATTGGTTTGCTAATCACACACTCTCCATATATATGTTGGAAAATTAAAAAATAAGAAAGTAGTTGAGATTGGTAAAGTTTGGGAATTGTATTTTACTTCCAATATATAATATATACTAGCCTTCATGCACGCGTTCATGCACGCATGCAGGTATTTTCTTAATCACGGCGTGCTACGCACGACTTACACGTTTTAAATATATTTATATGTGTAAATTAACAAAAGAAAAGTCAAATATTTGAAGTAAATGAATAGTCTTAGATTATGCTAGAAAAACCCCCTCATAAACCAATTAAAGCAGTTGAATCCACATAATAAAATCAATCTCTATTGAATTTACATTAAGAATAGAGAAAATAATATTTAAGAAACAACTGATTGAATCACATTATTACTTGCCTATTATGAGGCTAAGCCCACCCCCATCCCTCTTAGTGTAGATAATATCATTTGTTCAAAAAAAAAAACAATAATTTGACAACTAATTTAATCACATTATTATCCGCATGCGAAAGATCCTTTTTATAATCGACATTACACACCTCTTAAGATGTTTTGAACGTGTTTAAAAATAGAGAAAATAACATTTAATGAAGAACTAATTGAATCACATTATTGCTAGCCTATTATGAGGTACTAATTATTTAATAAAACTGTACAAAAAATTATTATTAAAAACACTATTAAAATGACGAAAATACCTCTACCATATTTGATGCATTATTTTGGGTTGCTTTTGAAGTTTTTTATTTGAGGGTCATTTGAGTCCTTTTCTTTTTTTTTTGTGAAGCTTGTGACACAAAAAAAATGTTGTTCATTGGGCCCTTGGATAATTAAAGCAGCTGAATTCACATAATAAATTTGGTCTCTATTGAATTTACATTAAGAAGAGAGAAAATAATATTTAAGAAACAATTGAATGAATCACATTATTGATAGCACATTGTGAGGCTAAGCCCACCCCTCCCTCTTAGTGTATATAATATCGTTTGTTAAAAAAAAATTTATTTGACACCTAATTTAATCACATGATTATCCGTGTGAGAAAGACCATTTTTATAACAAGCATTACACGTCTCTGAAGATATTTTGGATGTGTTTAAAAATAGAGAGAATAATTTTTAATGAACAACTGATTGAATCACATTATTGCTAGTTTATTGTGAGATACTAATTATTAAAAAAATGTACAAAAAAATTAATTATTAAAAAGACACTGTTAAAATGGAAAAAATACCCCAGCCACATTTGATGCATTATTTTGGGTAGCTTTTGAAGTTTTTTGTTTGAGTGGCATTTTTATCCAATTTTTTTTGTGAAGCTTGTGACACCAAAACAATATTGTTCATTGAGCCCTTAGCTTTATATATACTAGCATTCATGCACGTGCTCACGTGCATGCAAAAGACATTTTTTGAATCACGGCGTGCTACGCGTGACTTACACATTTTAAATGTATTTATATGCGTAAATTGACAAAAGAAAAGTCAAATATTTAAAGTAAATGAATAATCTTAGATCATGCTAGAATAAAACCTTCATAAACTACTTAAAGTAGCTGAATCCACATAATAAAATTGGTCTTTATAGAATTTACATTAAGATTAGAGAAAATAATATTTTAATAAACAACTAATTGAATCATATTATTGCTATCTCATTGTGAGGCTAAACCCACCCCATTCTCCTTAGTGTAGATAATATTGTTTGTTTTTTTTGTTTAAAAAAAACAATCATTTGATAACTAATTTAATCATATTATTATCTACGTGTGAAAGACCTTTTTTATAACCGGCATTATACGAGAATCACGACGTGTATTTATATGCGTAAATTGACAAAAGGAAAGTCAAATATTTGGAGTAAATGAATAATCTTATATCATGCTAGAAGAAACCCCTCATAAACCAATTAAGCAACTGAATCCACATAATAAAATCGGTCTCTATATAATTTACATTAAGAATAGAGAAAATAATATTTAATAAACAACTGATTACATTATTACTAATCCATTGTGAGGCTAAGCCAACCTCATCCCCCTTAGTGTAGATAATATCATTTATTATAATAAAAAAATAGAAAAAACAATCTTTGGACAACTAATTTAATCACATTATTATCCACGTGTGAAAGATCTTTTTTATAACCGGCATTACATACATCTTAAGATATTTTGAACATGTTTAAAAATAAAGAAAATAATATTTAATGAATAGCTGATTGAATCACATTATTGCTAACCTAGTGTAAGGTACTAATTAAAAAAATAGTACAAAAAAATAATTATTAAAAAACACGATTAAAATGATGAAAATACCCTTACATTATTTGATGCCTTATTTTGAGATGCCTTTAGTTTTTTGTCTTGGATGCATTTTTGTTCACATATTTTTGTTGAAGCTTAGGTGATTCAATCAGCTGTTAATTAAATATTATCTCTATTTTTAAATACGTTCCAAACATTTTAAGAGGCGTGTTATGCCGGTTATAAAAAAAGTCTTTCGTACGCAGATAATAATGTGATTAAATTAGTTGTCTAATGATTTTTTTTAAGGAAAACTAATGAAAATGACTTGAAAACTTTGAGTTTTAACGATAAGGACAAAATAAAGGGTAAAGTGAATAGTACCAGGTTTGACTTTCTAGTGTAAAAATGTGGTTTTTCGTTAAAGTGAACAGTACCGTGAGCTTTTTGTTAAAACTCTTTTTTTTTAACAACGATATTATAGACACTAAAAAAGAGATGAAAGTGAATTTAACCTCATAATAAACTGGCAATAATGTCCTTCCAAAATGCATTTCGCTCAGCCTGAGAATAATATTATTGTATATATATTTCTTTCTGGTGTGTGTAATCTGATTCAATAGGCATCAAACGTAGTGCAACCAACTTCCAAGGATGATAGTTGTGGACCTTAGAGCAAGTCCACCGTTGAACCTTGCTCGGGGGACAGGCGAGAGGAAAGGGCTAGAGGGCCAGGCCCGTGAGGGATTGCCAGCCCTTCAGCTCGAGGGGTGTGATGTCAGGCTGACGCCATGCCTGGCGTCGGTCCTTTTTTTTATTTATTTTTGTGTCAGGCGCGTGCCCCTCATGTGCGTGTGGGGGCGCATCAGCCGACACATTTAAGAGTGAATGACCCGCGCGCAGTGACCATTGGGAAGCCACGTGGCTTCCCAAGGTCCGTTCGATCCCAACGGCTCTTTAATACGAGCCGTCCGATTTCCAACGGTAATAAAAAAACTGATTTAATATTAACCGTTCGATCTGAGATCAATGGTTGATGTTAATCAGGCCCGGCCTTAGCCTAAGGCAGCCAGGGCGACTGCACAGGGCCTCAAAAAATCGGGGGCACAAAAAAATTTAATTTCTATTATTATATGTCCAGTAAGCGTATAAAAATATAAAACTGGATATTTGTCATAAGTTGTCACTTACAGTAGTGTTTCGCTACTTTCTTGCGATGAAAAGGAACACGGGTTCGAAACTCAAAACTGCCTAATTTTTTATGCATTTATTTCATCTTTGGTTTAAATAAGTAAGGGTTCGAAACTCAAAACTGCCTAATTTTTTATGCATTTATTTCATCTTTGGTTTAAATAAGTAGCTATATTTCTATATGTGCCTTTGACGAAAGTGGTTTTTACAAATTCATTTTCAATTAATTACCACCCTTTGGCAAATAATAATAATAATAATAATAATAGCCACCTAAGTTTAGATCAAAATGAGGGCCTTTTTCTTTTGGGAATTTTAACGAAAAGTTCTAGTACTATTCACTAAAAAATCAATCATAATACTATTCATTTGACCCTTTATTTTATTCTTATCGTTAAAACTCAAAGTTTTCAAGCCATTTTCATTAATTTTTTTTTTCTTTAGCAATGATGTTCTGTTTCAATACAATGTTAGGGTTTAGGGTTACTTTTATTTCTTATCCAAGAAAAATGAGTTATATTTTTAATAACATATATGTGGTATTTGGTTCATTCATTATTTATAACATTATATATAAAAATTAGAGAGAGAAAAATATGACAATTCTTATGAGGCCCCAAGGGACAGTAAAATAGAAAATTATCCCAATAATTATAAGTTTTATACAAAAACACCTGTCATACTTTAATTTATTTTTGCTTGTGAAATATTGGTGTACCCTTATCTAATTACAAACTAAAGTTTAATGTTATGGCTTAGATGTGAAATCTATTTTTTATTCACTTATAAGTGAAAGGTCTTAGGTTTGAGTTTTTTAAATGACAAGTTAGATACCAAATTATGGCCAACCCATCTTGTTGCTTAGCATAATCCCTCATATCCTGCTATTGTTTTACCAAAGAAAAGTTACATCGCATGAACAAATATGAACACTAAAACAATTGAGTTTTTTATTTTTTCTGACGTGGAGTTATATTAGGGCACTTTTTTGGTATTGCCCCGGGCCTAAAAAATCTCAGGACCGGTCCTGATGTTAATCTGCTTTATAAATTAAAAAAATAGTTTTAAAATTAAGAAAAGTTACCGTTGTGACACGTGGCACAATCTAGAGTGTTGAAATTCAATTTTTTTTAAATCCAATGGCAGAAATTAATTATTTGAATAAAAAAAATTTAAAAATTGTAAAAAAATCCGAAAAAATTATCTGAAATTTTAAAATAGTCGTTTTGGGTAAATGACACGTGGCGCAACGAGAACGATTTAAAATATCTTATCCGAAATTACAAATAAATTTATTTAGTATTGTTTTTGCAAAAAAATAAAATTAATAATACTTTATTGCCTATTGCTAGGGCAATTCAAGTGCAACGGTGGAGATGCAAAAGGCGGTTACTGTTCATTAGGGCAGTTACTGTTCACATGGTGGATTGAATAGTGGATTGCCTGGGGGAAGGGCTCCAAGAGTGGAGTTGCTCTTAAGATGGGATTTGTCATAATATAATTTGAACTCAGAGATGAGTGACTTTCCAGGAAGTTGCCCACAAAAGTCTCAGTCACCTCTCATCACCACAAATCTATTTTCGTTTGCTTGGATATGTGAATGGAAAACTTATAGACATTTCGGTTACAAGATGTAATTACGAGATATAGGCTCAAGGTCAAAGAGGTAGAGGAAAACCTCGGAAGACTTAGACAAAGATTTAAAAAAAAAAGACTTAGACAACTTGGATCTAACGGAATACATGACCCAAAACTGAGCTCAATGACGTTCTAGAATTCATATAGTAGACCTTACATAGTGGGATAAAGTTTTGTTGTTATTATTGTTATTACATTTTTGTACGTCAACATGATCTCTGTACTACCACATAATCTCTGTACTACACACACACACACACACACACATATATATATATATATATATATATATATATATCCAGGAAGTCAGTAATTTTGTCCAAGGGGATTAACTCTGTAATAGGATATGTTTACTTAAAGATATATGGAACGGAATCTCCTCTTAAACCAATAAAATTGAGCTTGCTGAGTAAATGATTCAGACCGTTGAAATTTAATCCAACGGCTACAAACAGAAGGACCTTCTAAAAGTTATAATAATTATAGTCGTTGGATCAAATTTCAACAGCTCGAATCTCTTACTCAGCAGGCTCAATATATTTGAGTCCGGAGAGGATCCTGGTTCCAAAGATATATACATCATTCGGAATCGTAGGAACTTTCCAAGAAAAAATGAGTGAAAGAAAAACCCTTAAAAGACAATAGAATTAAAGACTCGCATTACACTCCAATATAATTCAGGACCCAGCAGGTAGATATGTTTTCAATTCCTACCCGGCTAATGATAGATCAACATAAAACTTTTGCATCACCATTGATTCTTTCCTGTGCTTCCAACAAACACCATAGTAAATTCCGACCTCACTTGCAAGAAAAAAACACGATCAGATGATTCGATTCTTTGCTTCCAAGAAACATCTTCCTAACTTGCTCCCTAATAAGGAAATTAATTATCCCACAGAAAAAGGAAAAAGATAAAAGAAAAGAAAAAAACAGGTGAGAAAATGAAAACAAAGAAATAAGAAAACGAACCCCCACGTCCAAAATCCAAAACCACTAAGCAAATGACACAACGTGCTTAGAGCAACTCCACCGGGACCAATAGCTCGATGGACGGGCGATTTTTCCTACCCAATAACCCCAGCTCCTTGCTCCAGCCCACGCGGGCGATTGGGCTGAGGGGGGGCTCGAGTGAGAGGCTCAGCTCGAATCGATGGCCCGAGAGCCTGAGGCCAAATGATGCATGGCTGACGTCAGTCACGTTATAAAAAAAATTGCGTTAGGTACATGTCACACACGTGCGCGTGGGGGTGCGTCACTGACAGCTTTTCAATCGGTGGGGCCACATGGCACGTTCTCGTCTGTTGGATTTCTATGGTTACTTTGGATTTCAATTTTCTTTTAATCCAACGGCAGAAATTAATTAAGTTAATAAAAAAACGTTAAAAATTACTAAAAATTCTATAAAAAAAAAATTACTTTTCTATAAATACATTCTCATTATCTTCTACCTTACACCACAATTTCATATTTTCTCAAATACTTTCAACCACATTCCAATCTTTTTCTCAAAGTTTCAATCCAATTGGTTTCCAACAAAATGACTAATGATGCATGTACGAATTGGACACTTATTGAAGATGTTACGTTGTGTTGTTACTGGGTTGAAGTTACTTATGATATGATTACGGATAATGAGATGCAGTTGTGAGAAATGTGGAGTCTTATTTAAACCTTGTATCTTGAGAAAATTGGTGGGAAAAGAACGAAACAATCGATGTCCAGTCATTGGAGAAAATTGGTGGGAAAAGAACAAAAGAATTGAAATCTATCCTCAAAGATTATGAACAGATTGTGACATGTGGAGCGACGTGATTGGTTAAAAATCTTATTGGAAATCAATTCTCAATGATTCTGAAAAGGTAACGACACATGACATGACGACATTAAATAAAAATCTTATCGAAATCTATCACAAAAAATTGTCTTTTCAGATAATGACATGTGGCGCAACGAAAACGATTAAAAATCTTACCTGAAATTACAAATAAAATTATTTTGTATTATTTTATAAAATAAAAAAAATACTAATATTTTATTGCCTATTGCCATGACTATTCAGTTAAGGTTGGAGATGCAAAAAATAGTTACTATTCATTAAAGGCAGTTACTGTTCATTGGAGGGAATTGAAATAGAAGTTGCCCTAAGAGCAGTTCTACCGGGGCTTGGTAGCCCCGCACCTAGTCCCCCAAACAACCAAGCACCCAACTAAAACCCTCCAACCTAGCCTAATAGGTTAGCACCCAGCTCAAGCTAGGCAAGAGACCAGCCCATAATCGATAGACCCATGGGACGGCCTACATGACGCAGGCTGACGAAGGGAGAATGAGCCACGGAGGGAGAAGGACGGGAGGATGACGGCGTGGGATTTGGTGTGGAGATGCAGTAGTCAAAGCTCGTTTAGGGTGTAGAGGAGCTTGTTGTTGAGGTCGGCTTGGAATTTGAAAGACATGAAGGCAACGACGGTGGGGACGAGGAATAGGTGTGGGAGGGATATGCAGTAGGCAATTTGGTCTTATGGATCTGAAGAACCCTTTCAATAATAATATTATTATTATTTTATTTTTTTATAAAGTCGGAAATTAAAAATAAAATAATTATTTTATCATAAAAGATAATAATATTTTAATAAAATTAACTATGCTATTTTTTGTTATGGATGGAAATGTATTTAGTCTATTACTGTTTATTATGATCTATCACTATTCATTAAGTAAATTAAATATACTGGTTACTAGCGCATCTTTTTAGGAACAAAATTGCTCAAAGGGGTCTTTGTCACGCTAGAATTACTCTTACAGCCGGCCTTCTTTCCTTTTTCTGCGAACATTATCATTACACTTTTATCTTTTCAACAACATCATCATTATATTAATACTTTTCTTTCCTCCGCCATCTACCCTCATCTACGTGTCCACTGTCTCATTTATATAATCTAAACACTTGGACCACATTCTTTGTCTTCTCACTCCCACTAACCAATAATTTTGTTATTTTATTTTAACCCCCCTTCCTCTCCCTACACCTCTCGTTCTCTCAGCTCATTCTTGTTACTCTCTCCATCTATTTACATTTCTCTCACTTCTCTCCTTCCCTCAAAACTCTCATATTTCCTCTGCACGCACAGAGAGCTCCAAAAGCCCCATAAACATGGAGCTGCTGCTCCATTTGGTTAGCAAGCATTCAGGATCATCCGATAAAATTAGGGGTTTGGTGTGTAGAGATTGTTAGTTGGGTTGTCATGTCAAATCTCGGATTATCAATGTGAGTGATTTATGTAATGTGTCGTAAATTATACTTTTTTTTCTTTTCAAATATATCTATTTCATGTCATGTTGGATTTGTGAAATTTTTTTCTTAATTATTAGTATAGTGATATGCTCAACAGAAAAACACTGTTCATTAACAGTGTTTTGACATAATTACTCTTCATTTACTAACAATTCTCAACTGTTTTTTTTTTGTATTGTATAGTAAAATCATGGATTTACCCTTCTGTACGCGTGTTCGCCATCCTAGAAAGGAAGGGGACGGGTGACACTCCTTTTCTGCTTCTCTAGGGTGGATCTCTAGAATTCTCCATTGGTTTAAAGAACTTTGTGGATCTTTTGACTCAAGAATTGAAGCTTTGGAAAATCAGGAACAAGCTCATATGGCTCTGCTGGAGGCTAAGAAGATTGCATCCCAGTATCAAAAGGAAGCAGACAAGTGCAGTTCAGGGATGGAAACATGTGAAGAAGCAAGGGAGAAAGGAAGGGATGAAAATATTGTCGTCGGTGCTTCCTACCTTTTCCGGTGAGTTTGTTGATTTCCTTGCTTGCTTATTCTTAATTTTTTTTATTTCATTTTGGATTTGTTAGTTTATCTTTGGTGCGTTTGTGTATGTGGTTTGATGTTTTAGATTGGATTTTTTTGGTTTTGAGTTTGTGGGTTTTTTGGGTGCCTAAGAAAATGTTATCTAATGGTTTGATTGAACATTTTTCCTCAATCTGTTGCAACTTTGCTGTCGTTGTGCCCATTTGTGAAATTTTGTTTTGTGTTTGTTATTTATTTTTTGGCTACTTTAATATAGGTCCAATTTTATAAGTCTCTTTTGATATAGGTCCAAAATTGGAGCTAAATCAAAAGTAAGTACACAATTTTAGGCTCCACAATTGGAGCTAAATCAAAAGTAAGTACAAAATTGGACCCATATCAAAAGAGACTTGTAAAATTGGACCTATTTCAAGTTTCTCCTTTATTTTTCTCTGTTGTGCAGCTTTTGTAAAATTGAAGTCACGTGAGTTACTATTTATGAAGAATATAATGAACACGTAAAATGATGATGTAATATGGCAATACGTACATAATGATTTGATATTATCATTGTATTTTTTATAGTGACTAAAATAATATTGACTGACATATTACATATTCTACTCATTGTTGCTCATCCCTCACGTTTTTGTTTTACAGATAAGTTATTTGACAAGATATGGGCTAGACGAGCTGAGATAGGGTTAGACTAGGGATTTATGGGTTTTACGTTCTGAAAGGATTTTGTAATAATTACTTGTTAAGAGAAGTTTTTATTTTTCGTTTTTACTTTTTGGCTTCCTCATCCTTCGGGTGATGGTCATCAAATCGCAATTTGAGTGTTCAGGTGAACATTTTGGATCGAAGGGTGATATCTAATACTATTTACTTTTAACGAAAAATCATATTTTTATCTTTCTCTAATCTCTTTTTCCTTTCTCTTTTTGTTTACACTGTTTAAACAGTTTCGATTACGCCACTTATACATCTTGTTTTGAATTTTATTTTTATATAGAGAATAAGACAAAAAAAAAATGTAAGAAAATGAGATGGTAAGAGATGGAATGGGAGGAAGAGAATCCTACTCCTTCTCCAACACCCCTCGTTACAAATCTTATAAATACCCTTCCCTACTTTAATGACACATTATTTAACTTGTAAATTTAATTTAAATTTTTTTGTCTACCTAGCTATTCTTCACAATTCCCTTTTCTTTAATTATTTATCCAGCACATCTGTTTGCAGGACCACTCCGAGGACACCCCTTTTCCCAAAATTATCTGAAGAACTTAAAGTAGACGGTCATTATTTGCATTAACATAAGTAGGGCTGGTTTAGTATTACTGTGCTTTGAAAAAAAACTGCTGTGAGAATAAGCGGCTGTAAAATAAATCAGCAGAGTGTTTGGTAAACTTTTTTGTAAAAGTGCTTTTGGAAAAAAAACAGTCTAATAGTGTGTCTTTTCATTAAAGAAGCACTGTAACTTCGTGTGCTTTGAAAAAAAATCAGTTTTCCAAAGCTGCAAATAGCAGCTTCAACTTTTTCCTTTGATTTCAGCTTATTCTCACAGCAGCTTCCAAAATAAGTTTTTTTTTTTTTCAGTTTACCAAACACCTAAAATCCTTACAACTTTTTTTCATGAGTGTTTTTTTTAAGCACTCACTGCCAAACTAGTTCGTAGTAATGGACTTCCCAGCTGGTTTATTACATTTTCTTTTGCTTTCCTTTTCAGTTATCACCTGTCTATAATATTTGATAATGGTTTTTTTTTTTTTATACCAGCTCAGATGCCATTCTGACATAAAAACTTATTTTATTTGAGGAAGACGTTTCCATCTTGGCAATCATTTTAGAAAAGTTACGTTACTTCTAGGTTTTTTTCCAGGTTCTAAGCTTGCCGTTTGGTTCTTTTTAATCATACTTGAACCCACATATTAGGCCATCTTCAATTGAATGAGTGTCAGGTTCGTTTTAGCCTTATAGTTTTCTAAGAAATTAATATTTTAATGAACAATGTCAGGTTATATTTATTACCATCTCCAACCGAAGTGCCAAAGAGGCATATGCCAAACATAGCATTGTGATAAAAAACCATCTCGAATCGAGAGAGCCAAAGGCCATAGGCCAAACATAATTTATTATTTTAATTGAATTAATATGGTTACTTAAATTAAACTACTTCAATAATTTTTCGGAATGTAATTTCAATAATTTTTCGGATAGGATTTCGAATGACACGTGTCGATAAGTAACTTTGGAGATTTCTTGTCGATACGGAATCTCAATAATTTTATGTCTCGGATTTCGAGTTTCACGTGTTAATATGTGAGGAACTTTGAAGATTTATTGTCGATAAGGCATCTCAATAATTTTACGTCTTGGATTTCGAGTGTCACATGTTGGTATGTGAGTAACTTTGTAGATTTCTTGTCGATATGAAATTTCAACAATTTATGTCTGTCACGTGTCGATATGTCAGTAACTTTGCAGATTTCTTGTCGATAAGGAATCTCAATAATTTTAAGTCTCAGATTTCGAGTGACATGTGTCAAGATGTAATTGGTTGTAGGGATTTTAGATATAATTTTTATCTACGTGACATTTCTTATCTTGAGCTTCTAATGTCCATAAATAAGGTAGATATTGGGCTATAATTCACACACCTTCAACTTTGCCCTCTCCAATATCTCTTTCAATTCAATATTTTTCAATTCAAGTTTGCAACGAATTCCAACTTTAGATCCTCTTTGAATTCAAACTTTGGATCCTCTTCAGATTCCAACTGTGGGTCCTCATCCAATTCCGAATTGGAAGAAAAATGGGCACAAATGAAACGAGAAAATGAGGAATCTGATGAAGAAGATGAAGCATGACGTAACACATCATATATGGCAGCCATGGCTGGGGTCATGGCGTGTGAGCCAACTGAGGAACAACCTCAATAGGGTGGCTCTGTTGATAGTCGTTCTTACAATCACAAAATAGAGATGGCTCATGACAATCTGATGAGCAACTACTTCAAACCTAACTCGGTGTACACATAAGAGGATTTCAGACGTCGTTTCCGGATGAGGCATCATGTTTTCGAGCTTTTACTTCATAATGTCTAGCATGTTAATCCATACTTTCGACAAAAGCCGGACAGAGCATTCTGTCTTGGTTTCTCGTCTCATCAAAAAGTTATTATTGCACTACAAATGCTGGCATATGCCTCATTAGCTGATGTGATGGATGATACATATGATATGTCTAAGTCTACATGCCTTGATACTTTTTTTGAATTCCGTGACACAATTGTTTAACTTTACAAAGAGGAGTATCTCCGTGAACCAAATCAAGAAGATATGGATTGGCTCATTCACAAAGTTGAAGACCGTGGCTTACCGGGCATGATAGGGTCATTAGATTGCATGCATTGACAGTGAAAGAACTGTCCCACCGGATGGCAATGAGGTTTTAGTGAAAGGTCGAGAAAACCAATTATTGTGTTAGAGGCGGTTGCCTCATTTGACACATAGATCTGACATGCTTTCTTTAAAGTGCCTGGATCCTAAAATGACATTACAATTCTTGAACGTTCACCCCTCTTCAATAACCTGACGGAGGGTAAATCACCTCAACTTGACTACTACATCAACGATCGTCAGTACAATATGAGGATGACGCCCAAATGTGGTTTACCTTACACCAAGAGGCATACCAGAAACATGTAAAGAGAGATTTCAGTATTCTACAAGCATGGTGGAAGATCATCAAAGAACTGGCAAAAGGGTGGAGTCGAGGTAAATTGAACTCCATCATGATGTCGTGCATCATATTACACGACATGATTGTGGAGGATGAGTGCGATGAATATATTGATGGAGAATCTGATGACGACCAAGATGATCCAAATAGGTCAAGGAGGGTTCGTGCAAAAATATATAGTGGACCTAATTTGCCTTTCGATTCAAGAATTGGTAATATCTCGTTAAACGATGTGGATGATGCCCAAAGTGGGCGACACTTGTCCAAACAATTCCAAACCATGTGGATGACGCCCAAATGTGGTTTACCTTACACTAAGAGGCATACCAGAAAGATGTTGAAAAAGTTTTCAGTATTCTACAAACACGGTTGAAGATCAAGGAATCGACAAGAGGGTAGAGTTGAGGTAAATTGAACTCCACCATGATGTCGTGCATCATATTACACAACATGATTGTGGAGGATGAGCGCGATGAATATATTGATGGAGAATCTGATGACGATCAAGATGATCCAAATAGGTCAATGAGGGTTCGTGCAAAAATATATGATGGGCCTAATTTGTCTTTCGATTCAAGTACTGGTAATATCTCGTTAAACAAGTATATGAGGCGCAATAGGATGATACATTTGCATGCCACAAACAAATACCTATAACAGAATCTTGTTGCATATCTTTGGGCCAAAAGAAGCATGGAGTAGGCATTTAAGTTTTATGTTGTTAAATATTTTTTTTAATGTTGATTAAGTTTAATGTTATTTAATGTTGTTTAATATTGTTTAATGTTGTTTAATGTTACTTAATGTTATTTAATGTTGTTTAATGTTACTTAATGTTATTTAATGTTGTTTAATGGCTCAGGGTAATTATTGGAAAAAAAAATTAGAATTTTTTAATTTTTTTTTAAATTTGTTAAAGAAAAAAAATTCAAATCTAACGGCTAGCTGATGTCAGCAAATAGCCTTTGGCCTTCAAATTTCTGGACCGGCCAGGTCTGGCTGGCTGCCGGTTGGCTCGATTTTGCATTTGTGGGGTGGATCCCACGAGCCATTTGGCCTAGCCTTCAATTGGAGATGGTTTTCATGTCATTTTAGGTTATTTTTGGCCCTATAACCCTCTGGTCGGATTGGTTGGATATGACCTTATGTAGTTTACATCCTAAACTTGTTTTTCACAGAGCGCACCACGGGTGAGTTAATTGTATGTTCTTTTAATTGAAGTGTCATTTTTTGGGTCTAATGTGGTTACAAATGTGTCTGCAGTAAAGAAATGACGAAATCAAGTACAATAAAGTATGCTAAATGCCAAAACAATATAGAAGGAGATCCCAAATTAATTCCACAATTGTATTTGTATCTCATGGAATTACAAGAGTTGTGTCTTAACATAAAGGTGCAATTACTTTGTCGAATATTTCTACAGTATAATTTAGCCTGAATATGATAAATTATGGACATATAAAATTAATGCATGTAGAACACATATGAAGTGTTTTGGTAATAAAGATGTTTTTATGTATGTACAAGTGTGCAAAGAAGAAGTCACGGTATTACAATCTAATAATATTACATTTTATTTGTAAGTAAGAAATTTTAAATTCGAATCTTGTTAAGTTGAATTTAAATTACATTATTATTAGTATATTGTAAAATTAAGTTTACTCCACACGGTATAGATTATTTCGTGTTAAAAAAAATTGTGAAAAGAAACAAAAATGCGTAGCACACACTCATGTAAAAAGCTTTTCGCAAGTGTAGGGCACGTGGAGTAGAGTAACCACTGGTCTATACATGTGCATGTAGCCGTCACAATTGAAAAACTCAAAATCGTAGTCAGCACGCAAGTTTATATGTCCCCACTGCTAGTCTATGAGGAGAGAATCTTTCAGGAAAAGACGACGATCATTATCGTTTATTGTATATCGTACGGTTAAAAATTATTTTAAAATTTAAAATATAAAATTAAATATAAATAATATCTAACGATGAATTATCATCGTATGAAAATTGACCGAAAATTGTTATAAATACATTGACTCATATAATAAATATTTTGTGGCCAAGAATCGTCTCATGAGTATAATAAATATATTGACTCATTTAATATCTTGTTGGCATCTTTACTCGGACGCCAAGTTATTTGTCTCATGAGTGTAATAAATATATTGACTCATATAATATCATGATTTTATTATAAAGAATATCTTTGATTTTTAGACACCGGAAGAAAGCTCAAGATGAGTAGAGGGACACGGGTCATCTTTAGACATTTCTCTGTTTTTGTCAAAATCTTATCAGCACAGCACAAGGCGTCCAAACTCAAACACTTGAGTGTACTGAAACTTTGTTTTGTTGTTTAGGAGAGATTTTTCAGTATGATCGTTACATGAGACGATACATTATGTGTCCTTATATAAATAATGAGATATGTTTATTAAAAGGTTAAAATTAATAACTTAAAAATTAAAAATTTTCACTACTTACATAAAAATACGTGGTATATCATTCGTGTTTCCATCACAACTAAAAATTTCTCATCGTTTAAGAGTATACACGGAAAAGATGGCCTTAAACTTTAAAAGTTAATTTGTTGTTTAATAATCTTACAGAAGTCGCACTTTTGTCGTGAAATTAGTTACAATATAAAATTAATACGGACAAGATACCAATTAGGTGACGTACTTACATTAAGAAACAATCAGCCACATCTCTACTAATTAATAAAACACTTATAGTCAATCAAAATCTTATAAAATTACCAGTTTAATCTTCTAATTAAAACAGATATAAAAAATAAATAATAAAAACAAGAAAAAAACTTCCGATTGCCACATTCTCTATCACTATCTTCATCTCTCCTTCTATTTCAAAAAAAAAAAAAAAATAAATAAATAAATAAATTTCTCACACACTTTGTGTGTGCCCATATGCTAGTATAAATAAAGAATAGGGATCTTTAACGAAAAGTTCCCGGTATTATTCACTTTAACGAAAAACCACATTTTTACACTAAAAAATTAATCTTGGTACTATTTACTTTACCCTTTATTTTTACCTTATCGTTAAAACTCAAAGTTTTCAAGCTATTTTTATTAGTTTTCCTTAAAGGATATTAGGTGATACAATGCATAATGTGTAATGTTACATTTATCATCTACTTGTACCATCTGTTTAATAAAAGTAAGGTCCATCGACGTAGGTAAGTTCCATCTCCATTATAGAGTAGTACAAATAGATGATAAAAATAGTATTATACATAATTCTGAATTCTCGACATGAGATTTAATATTAATAATATATTAAATAAATAAAGAAGTAGATGATATATGTTTTGTCCAAAAAAAAAAAAAGTAGATGATACATGTTTGGATAAATTACATAAAACTACTTCAACTATGGATCAAATCACAATCTCATACATCATGTTTTAAAAATTACAATGCCATACCTCATCTTTTGAATTTGTTGCATATCTCCGTCAGTTTTTCTGTCAATTTTTCTGTTAAATGCTGACGTGGCTTGAGACAATACCTATTATCCAACCCAACAAAATTCAAAAATTAAAAATACAATTATTTAAATATTTAGAAAAAAAAACAAGTTAAATATTTAATGTTATTCATACCATGTTTTGGTATCACATTTCCATATCATCTTAGGTGGCATTTGATGTGGACATCCACATTATTTGAATTAATCAGATTTTTAAATTTAGTTCATGACTTAATAATCTAAAAATTAAGAAAAAGTAGTTAATTAAATGATGATTGTGGTATATGAGGAGTCTTTCTCCTTCATTTCCTTGGGTTTTGCAAATTTTTCAAATGATGTGGTTTTCCACATCAGATGCCACCTAAGGTGGTATAGAAATGTGGTATAAAAACATTGTATGAATAACATTACTCCACCCGTCTCCCCAAAACCTTCCTGCCTTCACCCCAAAACCAGAACCCATCTCCACCTCCCTCCCAATGGCGCTCATCTTCCCCAACAACCTTAGAACCAGGTACTACTCCACCGCGACGCACTCTGGGATCTCGACATGGGCCTTTTTATAGGCATCCCAATTCCCAATGTTCTCTACTTTTAAAAAGATAGCTTTGAAATTGGTTTCTGATTTTGAAGAAAGAAAAAAAAGTTTTGGTTTCTGAACAAATGGGGTTTATCATTGATTGTTATAATATGCATTTCAATTTGGGGAATTTCAAGTGTGGATTCGAGATTCCGACCAGAATTCTGCCTATTCTTGTCGTCGTCGAATTTTCTATTCTTCCTCTGCCCATCCTTGCCTTCCACAAGCCTCGAGAAGGTCCTTGAAATACCTGAACCCGGCAAACAGTTTTAGATTGCAGGCAAGGGTTTTTTGGGGTGGTGCTCAAAAAGGTCCTTGATGGAATTGACGTTGGCAAAAAACTGGTATGCGGCTACTTGCTTGAAAAGAATGAGGGGTGCCCCTTTTTTATTTTAACTTTTGCTGGTTGATGATGACTCGGTGGCGGAGATGGAAGAGGAGAGGGGCGGCGGTGGGGGAGTGGGTTATGGTTTTGGTGGTGAAGGAAGGAAGGTTGGGGTAGGGGAGACGGGTGGGCTTGGGAAGTAGGTGAGGGGGATGGTTTTGTAAGGGTGGGTTCTACATTTTTTTATAAAAATATTTAAATAATTTTATTTCTAGTTTTTTAAATATTTAATTAATAATTTAATGGGATACTTTGGATGCAGCCCCTAATTCTTAACATTCTTTAACTAAAACCTTAATGGTATTCAAAGTCCATTGACTTTGTACACCTTATTATATTACAATTAATATTTATATTTTTATAGTTTTGACATTAATTGTTTGATATTTTATGAGATTTATAATCCCATAAATTTAAAATCTCCCATTATAATACTATTAGAAACGGTTACAATAAAAAAATTCAAACATTTTGATTGAATAAATGGATAAAAACTATGTAAAAATAAGAAATAATAAATGGCAAAAGAATGTATCCATAGTGTTAAAAAAATTGGTACATTTTACAAAAAATTGGTACATTTCACATATAACAAAGTGGTACATTAATAAAGAAGAATGGGTACATTATAAGTAAATTAGGGTACAGATAAAAGATTAAAAAATTATGAGTACAAATGAATTTTAAAAAAATATAGGTGCTAAAAGAAATTAATACATGAGTACAAAATAAAAAATAAAAAAAACTACAAATTTAAAAAAATGTTGCAAATTAAAAGTGGGTACAAACTAAAAATATAAATATATGATACAAAGTTTAGGCATAAAACATAAATATACCATATGTAATTTTTCTATCATTGATTAAATATACAATATCACGTGACGGTATACATATGGATACAAACACAAATAAAACTTTAAAAAATATGGGCACAAAAAAGAAACTAATATATGGGTGCAAATTAAAAATGAAAAAAAACGGTACAAATTAAAAATGAAAAAAAAAATGGTACTAATTAAAAATAGGTACAAACTAAAAATAAAAATATATGATAAAAAAAATTTAGTCATAAATATAAATATACTAATTGTAACATTTTTAACACTAAGACCATCTCCACCCTTGGGCTAAAAGCCAAATTTTTTAGCTCGGAAAATTTGGCCTTTAGCCCAGAAACATCTTTTCTGCTCCAACCATTCTGCCCTAAAATTTTAGCCCGGAATTATTAAAGAATAAACTTAGGCTAATTTTTTTCTTAAATCAATTTAAAAATAAATAAATAAATATGTAGATTATTGTAAATTAATTTTATGAACATTTTAATCTAAAAAAATTTAAATTCCGATAAACATTTGACATGTAGCCCGGGGGGAAAGCTGGGGGGTATTTGACCCAGAAATAACATTTGGCATTTAGCCTAAAATTTTAACATGGGTTGGAGAGTGTTTGGGGGGGGTAATTTGGCTTTTAGCCCAGGTTTGGAGATAGTCTAAAGGAATATATTTAAAAATACAAATATTTTATTATTCAAATAATTAATGATGTTATTAATACCTAAGGATCTTGATAAAAAGTTGAAAATGAATAGAATTTTAATCAATGGAGTAGCAAAAAGAAGGATGTGAATTTAATTTCTCCTATTTTAATCCAGGTGGATTAGGGAGTGGACCCATGTCAAGCCATATCAGCATGTAACAGAAAAATTGATAGAAAAATTGATAGATGTATAACATTGCAACAAATTCGTAAGATGAGGTATGACATTGTAATTTTTAAAATATGAAGTATGAAATTATGGTTTGATCCATAATTGAACTAGTTTTTTTGTAATTTACCCTTTTTGTAATTTACCCTATATATTTTGTCCAAAAAAAAAAAAGTAGATTGTATATGTTGAGGTCTCCCGTTCGGAAAAAGGGACAGATTTATCAAAATACTATACGACAATTTTTTGTCCATTATCAATCATCAACTAACACCGTCTATCTATCCGTTAACATGCATGCAGAAATTGATTGAAAAGGAACACGCGCTTTTCCTTCGGTAGTTCTCAAACAATTCCTCCATCTCCCCCAACATCACCCCCAACATCTCCCCCCGAAAATTCTGAACAACTCATATTAGACAGTCGTTATTTGCATCAACACAAGAAGTCATGGACGGCGTCGGCAGAGCTTTGGTCAATCCTCCAGGAATCTCAGCTGGGTTAGTACATTTTATTTTGCTTTCCTTTTCTCTACTTTCTAATTATTTGGTTTTAGTATACTTCTCCACACTATGTACACTCCTCCCTCCAACTCCCCCTCACAAAGTGAGATAGTTGCGGCTGGATCGCCCAAGTTTTTATTCACGACATACGACAGACACTTGGGGGAAGAAAGTATGTTGTTCTCCGAGAAGTCTATGTCGTGGTCATTGCTGACGTCCCACAAGTTCGACGCCTTTGGCGTCTTCAAAGCCGGCGTCCTAAAAGCCTACTTCATTTGTACCACAAGATTCCTACGGCGGCATCTTCGTCGGAGATTTGAGGGAGAGTGTGTGTGAGAGTTGTGGTAGACGTCGTTCTTCAAGAAGTTCGCCACCTTCGGCATCTTCAAACCGAGACGTCCTAAAAACCGTTCTCCTTTATAGCACAAGATGCCTACGGTGGCGTCTTTGTCAGAGACTTGAGGGATAGTGAGGGTTGTGGGGGACATCGTCCTCCGAGAAGTTGGACGCCTTGCTCACCTTCAAAGCCGACGTCATTTGTAGCACAAGATGCCTACGGCGGTGTCTTCGTCCTAGACTTGACGGGTAGAGAGAAAGAGAGTGAGTGTTATTGGGAACGGCGTCGTCCTAGAAGTTCGACGCCTTCGGCATGTTCAAAGCCGACCTCCTAAAAACCAACCTCACATGTAGCAGCATACGAGGCCAACGGCGGCGTCTTCATCGGAGACGTGAGGGAGAGAGAGAAAGAGAGTATGAGTTCTGGGGGACGCCGTCGTCCGAGAAGTTCGACGCCTTCAGCATCTTTGAAGCCGGCGTCCTAACACCCGACCTTGTAGCATACGGCGGTGTCTTCGTCGGAGACTTGGAGGGAGAGAGAGGGAAAGGGAGAGAGAGTTGTGGGGACATGTTGTAGTCTTTCAAAGCGCGGCGGTATCTTCGTCGGAGACTTGAAGGGAGAGAGATTGAAAGGGAGTGAGAGTTGTGGGGACATGTTGTCGTCCTTCAAAGCCGGCGTCCTAAAAGCCTACTTCATTTGTAGCACAGGATGCCTACGGCGGCATCTTCGTCGGAGATTTGAGGGAGAGTGTGTGAAGTTGTGGGAGAAGTCGTCCTAGAAGTTCGCCACCTTCGGCATCTTCAAACCAGGACGTCCTAAAAAGCGTTCTCCTTCACAAGATGCCTACGGTGGCGTCTTCTTGAGAGACTTGAGGGAGAGTGAGAGTTGTCGGGGACATCGTCCTCCGAGAAGTTGGACGCCTTCCTCACCTTCAAAGCCGACGTCCTAAAAACCAACGTCATTTGTAGCACAAGATGCCTACGGCGGCGTCTTCGTGGTAGACTTGAGGGAGAAAGAGAGAGCGTGAGGGTATGCGCAACGTCTTCGTCCTAGAAGTTCGACGCCTTCGGCATATTCAAAGCTGACGTCCTAAAAGCCCACCTCATCTGTAGCCTATAATGCCTGCGGCGGCGTTTCAACGGGGACTCGAGGGGGAGAGAGAGAGAAAGAGAGTATGAGTTATCGGGGACGTCGTTGTTCGAGAAGTTCGACGCCTTCAGCATCTTCGAAGCCGGCCTCCTAACACCCGACCTTGTAGCTACGGTGGTGTCTTCGGCGGAGACTTGGAGAGAGAGAGAGAGAGAGAGAGAGTTGTGGGGAATGTTGTCATCCCAGAAGTTCGACGTCTGCGGCGTCTTCGAAGCCGGCGTCCTAAAAGCCTACCTCATTTGTAGCACAGGATGCCTACGGCGGAGATTTGAGGGAGAGAGTATGTGAGAGTTGTGGGAAACGTCGTCCTTCGAGAAGTTCGCCACCTTCGTCATCTTCAAACCGGGACGTCCTAAAAACCGTTCTCCTTTATAACGCAAGATGCCTACGGTGGCGTCTGTAAAGATATCAACAGGTATAGAGGAGATGTATTCTTGCAGAAGAAGAAATGAATATTCAGAGAGAGAAATAGAATTTTAGACAGAGAAGATATTTGTTTTTTCTCATTAATCTTTCATCATCTTACAATGATAGTTATATAGTATATAGCTAACTAGATTGCTTACTTTCTAAGCTATCACAATGATTACAAGATGACTACACTTGTCACTATTACAACCACACGATCACAAGCTGTTATGCTTGCTTTATATACTGTTATCAGCGTCTTCGTCAGAGACTTAAGGGAGAGTGAGAGTTGTGGGGTACATCGTCCTCTGAGAAGTTGGACGCCTTCCTCACCTTCAAAGACGACGTCCTAAAAACCGACGTCATTTGCAGCACATGATGCCTACGGCGGCGTCTTCGTCGTAGACTTGAGGGAGAAAGAGAAAGAGAGTGAGGGCTGTGGGTAATGTCGTCGTTCTAGAAGTTCGACGCTTTCGGCATGTTCAAAGCAGACGTCCTAAAAACCCACCTCGTCTGTAGCATGCGATGCCTACGGCGACGGTCTTCTCGGAGACTTGAGGGAGAGAGAGAAAGAGAGTATGAGTTCTTGGGGACTTCTTCGTCCGAGAAGTTCGACGCCTTCAGCATCTTCGAAGCCAGCGTCTTAACACCCAGCTTGTATGCCTACGGCGGTGTCTTCGTCGGAGACTTGGAGGGGGGGAGAGAGAAAGAGAGAGAAAGGGAGTTAGAGTTGTGGGCAATGTTGTTCTCCAAGAAATTCGACGCCTGCGACATATTCAAAGCCGGCGTCCTAAAAGCCTACCACATTTGTATCACAAGATGCCTATGGTGGCGTCTTCGCGTCTTCGTCGGAGACTTGGAGGAAGAGAGAGAGAGAAAGAGAGTTGTGGGGGACATTGTCGTCCAGACGTCAACCTCGTCGGCATTGTCTTCTTTGTTGGCATCGTTAGTCGTCGGGTATATTGTGTCGGCATCAGAGAGAGTTTCATTGGATGACACGTGTATCTCTGAGAGAGAGAGGTCTAACTTGTACATCTCCCATCTTGCTTCTCTCTGCATCTCAGTAGTCTGAAAGTGAGGTTAGGAGTTTTGAAAGGATTCATTCATTTGGATCGATAGTTAAAGTATATATACGATATGGTGAAACTAAGCTGAGACGGCGTCCAGGGGGAAGTTCAAAGGGACGCAGATGAGATTTGGCTTGCGGATTAAGCAATGACAAATTGCCATATTTAGACACTGAGAAGATAGAGAGAGGGCTGCAAGGGAATGTCTAGTTTAGTAGTGATACAGTAGTACCACCACGTGGCAATGTCCAGTGGTGATATCCGCTAAGCATATTTAGAGGCTAAAAAAAAGGCCGAAAACTACACCGGCGATGATGGCAAGGATTTCTTGTCTGAAGTTTTGCGCCTCTAATCTATATTTCGAGGAGTTTTAGGCGGCGGATCGGAGTTGGGTCCGGCGGGATTACGATTCAATCAGTGAGCTTGAAGATCTAGAGTCTGTTCAATATTGCTCTTGTTTCTAGTTTTGTTCCTTCCCATCGTAGGGGTGAAGCTACGGAGGCAAAGGACGGGGCTGGGAATCATCGGAAGGGAGGTGGGGCTGGGAATCATGGGGATGGAGATGGGAGGTGGTTATGGGTCTTCCCGTTTTATACCGTGTCATTATATAAGTGATAAGTTTCTTATGTTAAAAATATAAATAACTTAAAAATAATACTTCCTCCACTTATATATAATGACCGTAATATACCACTGTGTTCTGAACGCAATACAAAATTTCTCCTAAAGAGACCATTTTCCATTCATTAATAGTACAATGTCACTTATTGTCATATCCTTTATGTTGTTTATAATACAGAAGCACTAGGGAGGAGGGTGGTCAATACAATTCTCTACCGGCAGTTCACAACTATATATTCTTTCTCCTCAGTATGCTAGGAGTCCTGCTCCAAGTGAAGTACGCGACCGGAATTTTGCCGTCTCCATTTGTCACAAACCACAACACTGTTGTGGTGTTGATTATTGATTTATTCGCTTACACGGCGGCATTGGCGACTGTCAAGATTCTCCAAGCTTCCAACAGTACAAACATGTATGAATTGATGAACAACATCAGCCTCTTGTGTGGAACTCTTGCGTTGGTTCTACTGGTGCTCCTCCTCGTTCCAGCTTTCGGGTGGTTTACTCTTGCATGTTGGGCCGTATATTTTGTGATAATTGTGACCAAGTCCTACCGAAATCTAAGAAGTCTGTGTAGTGCAGCTGTTTGTTATGTCCGTGGCAAAATGGAGGAGCTGTTGATTAGATTGCAGGGCACCGAAGAACCCCAGAACCAGAACGGAATGCCTTAATTAACTCATGTCTACCACGTAAACTTTAATTAATAAACTACACCTTTGTACTACTTGGCCAGCTTTTTATACTACCTTTTCTGTTGAACAGAGAGTGATCTGTTTTGAGATAGAAGGAAAAAATATCGTTTAAATATTGCTGCGAATTTTTTTAGTTAATTACCGTGTAAAATAGTGCTTGGAAACCCTTTATCTATAGAAGGGTGATATACCCAGCCACCAGTAAAATTTTCCCACTCACCTTTTAATGAAAGTTTTAATGGCAAGTTTATCCCTTTGTAAAATACACAAAGAGCTAAACAAAAAAGAAAAAAATCAAAGTATAAATTTTTTTATTCAGAATCCCCAAATTGAAGGCAACACCCCTCAAGAGGAGAAGTAGCACACCGGCGGCCACGATTATCTGGTGAATACTTTTTGTCTCTTTCAGAGGAGAAAAAAGAGAAGCCGATACGGAACGGAAGAGAAAAGAAGAAAGAGAGAGAGATGGGCATAGGCGTTGGAGAGATTTTTTGTCCAAAAAAAATGAATTTGGGGAATATTGAAAAAGCCTGGTGGTACTTGTGAATCAGGGCATTGAGTGGTGGTAGTTGCTGGGTGGAGCCGTGGAGGTGGAGGTGGATAGGTGGAGAGGCTGCTATGTTTTTAAAACAGGGATATTTTAGGAATAAGAGTCGGTGGGAAGAGAGGATTAGTTTTTTTTTTTATTTCTTACTTTTTTTATTCATTTTTTATGGTCTGGTGATATAAGATGAGTAGAGAAATAAGACAAAGTGGTGGGTCTAATAACTATCTATTTATTTTATCTATCTATATATGTAAAGTGAGCATTTTAAAATGGTGAAACATTCAAAAATTCAAAATATCATAAATTACCCTCTTAAGAATTTCAAAAATTATAATAGAACTAAAAGGAGTTAAAGTAATTCACCACATTTTAATTTTCAAAGAATTTAAAATTCAAATATTTAGGAAAAAAACCAAAAAGAAAATGGGAACTTTAACGAAAAGTTCACAGTACTGTTCACTTGAACGAAAAACCATATTTTTACACTAAAAAGTCAATCATGGTACTATTCATTTTACCATTTATTTTGTCCTTATCGTTAAAACTCGAAGTTTTTAAGTTATTTTCATTAGTTTTCCTAAACCACGTTGGTGGGTTGTTTCATGTTTTTGTTTCTTTTTTTTTAATAATTTTTGAATAAGAATATAAATTAGTTATTTAAATAAAAAATAATATAAAAATGTCAATTGCCACCCACAGAGTTTTTATAACTGTTAACAATTTGTTATTCAAGTTATGAATCAGATAATTAAGTGGCAATACAGAGTACAACTTGTCAAAACATGTGTTTTTTTTTTTTTTTTTATCCCATGCATAACACTTGCACAAATAAAAAAGAAGAAAGAATATCGTACCTAATCAAATCTAACTGTTACATGGTGATTATATTACGTAAATGCATGTATAAATAAGACTCTATCTCATCAATTTCTATGTAGGCATGTGCTTTTTGATAATGGATGCAGACCTTAATCACTACAAAAAAAAAAATATGGGCACTGCACACAATAAATTATTTGTGCCCCTTGAGGCCAAAGAGTACCAACATAGGTGCCCATAGACCAATAGCAACAATGCAGCAACTATAATTTTAGGGAGTATTTTTGCTCACCATCATTTAATGCGGTGTATGCTCACCACCATATTTATCACAGTTATATGAATTTGAATTTTGAGATTCATGTAGTGGATAGACACAAATCTCAAAATTCAAACTTATCTAATAGTAATAAATAAGGTAGTGAGTATACACCACACTAAATGACAGTGGGCAAAAATGCACTAATAATTTTATGTGTGCCCTCTATGTGCGTGTCTTTTGGTCAAGGGCACAATATATCTATTTGTGTTATTAAGGCAAAACACAATAGGAGAAATTTTTAGTTGTGACGGGAACACGGATGATACATCACGTGTTTTTATGTAAATGATGGAAATTTTTAATTTTTAAGTTATTAACCCTTTAACACACATAATCCACCATTTATATAAGGATACGTGATGTACTATATCGTGTGACAATCACACTAAAAAATTTCTCGCACAATAAAGTTTTATTTGTGCCTTCATTCAATAGGTGTGACAGCCATTCTCAACTGATTGGGCACTATTTATAATCGTGCCCAACACCATATTTATTTAATAAAAATAGAAAATGTTTTTTCACACGAATTACATTCGGGTTCCTGCCCACTCACATACTAATTATATCAATCTATAGTTAACAAACCTTAAATTGCATCAGTTGAGAAGAAAATTGGAGAAAAAGAGAAAAAACCTTAACTCAAATCCACGAATTGGGTGAGGTATTAAGATTAGAGACAAGATCTGGAGAGAAAACTAGGAGTTTAACTAGGTAATATTTATAAAATGGATTGAATATTTCTAATTCATTGTTCTGCTACAATGGCAGCAGAGATTTATATACATATTATTACACACGCATGCAATAAAAAAATATATTGGAAGAGGCATCTTTGCTGTCCACAATGCTGCAGTCAGAGCATCCATGTGAAGACCCTTGCTGTCCACGACATGATGTCCACGATGCACTGTGAGTGGAGCATCTTCGACAGAAGAAAATGGCTCCCATTAGAATAATCTTTTCAACACTCCCCCTCAAGTTGGAGAGTGTATGTCAAGAACTCCCAACTTGCGTAACATGATTGAGAATGCATCATTCCCCAACGCTTTTGTGAACACATCTGCTAGTTGCTGTGAGGAAGAGACATGTTTTGTAACAACGGAACCATCTTGCACTTTGTCTCTGACAAAGTGACAATCAATCTCTATATGTCTAGTCCTGTCATGGAAAACTGGGTTAGCAGCTATGTGTAAAGCTGCTTGATTGTCACAATGCAGTGTTGCAGCCCTTGGATGTGATAAGTTCAGGTCTTTGAGAAGATGTCGAAGCCAAGACAATTCACAATAAGCACCCGTCATAGCTCTGTATTCTGCTTCAGCTGAAGATAGGGAAACCGTCTTTTGTCTTTTTGATCTCCAAGAAATCAAAGAAGATCCCAAGAATATGCAATAACCAGTGGTAGACCTTCGGGTGATTAGGCAACCTGCCCAGTCCGAGTCACAATAAGCTGTCAGAGCTAGATTGTGATGTGAGGAAAAGAAAAGGCCCTGACCCGGTGTGCCTTTGATATACCTTAGAACACGAAGTGCTGCCTCCATATGTGGCTTACGTGGTTCATGCATAAAACGGCTCAACACATGCACAGAATAAGTAATGTCGGGGCGAGTGATGGTCAAGTAGATCAAACGCCCAACAATTCTTCTATACTGAGACGGATCTTTAAGCAGTTCCCCTTTGTCTGAAAGCTTCAAATTTTGTTCCATTGGGAAGTCCACTGGCCGTGCTCCCAAGAGGCCAACGTCCTTCAAAATCTCCAAAGTGTATTTCCGTTGTGAGAAGGAAATACCTTTATGTGAACGTGACACTTCAATCCCCAGAAAATATTTCAAATTTCCGAGATCTTTGATTCGAAAACGACTATGTAGGAATCTTTTAAGAGAGGATATGGCAGCCATATTATTTCCAGTAATGACGATGTCGTCCACATAAATTAAAAGGGCTGTGAATGACTTTCCTTTTCGATGAGTAAAAAGGGAGTAATCGGCTTTGGATTGTACAAAACCTGCAGTTTGAATAGCAGTGGAGAACTTGGCAAACCATTGACGAGAAGCTTGCTTTAAACCATACAACGACTTGTTGAGGCGACACACTAAACTCTCCCCCTGTCGCAGAAGACCAGGAGGGGGTGACATATAGATTTCCTCATGAAGATCGCCATGCAGAAATGCGTTATTAACGTCTAGTTGGTGAAGGGACCAATTTTGAGCAGAAGCAAGAGCTAACAGACAGCGAACAGTAGTCATTTTAGCTGTAGGTGAAAAAGTATCATGGTAATCAATGCCTTCCATCTGAGTGTAGCCCTTGGCCACCAAACGCGCTTTGTAACGCTCAATGGTTCCATCAGAACGCCGTTTGATCTTATAAACCCATCTGCAACCAATAGGAGATTTTCCAAGAGGAAGAGAAGTAAGAGTCCAAGTGTGATTATCTGCCAACGCCTGTAGTTCAGATTGCATTGCGGCCTGCCAGTGGGGGCTAGAAGCGGCCCTTGGATATGTGTCAGGCTCCTCATCATGAGTAACATGAGCAATGTAAGCAAAATAACTTGGTGAGTAACGGTGATAAGATAAGAAATTACGCAATGGATACCGTGTACCTTTACAAAGATTGGACAACGAAGACGACGATGGTTTGGGTGTGGTCAGCGTCACTTGGGAGCATACATAATCACCGAGGTAAGCAGGAGTAGTGCGATGGCGTTGGGGTTGCCCAGGAGAGTCTAATGGAGCAATACTGTCATCAGGGGAAATAAGAGGATTTATGGGATTGGGGGGAGGTGTGTCAGAGGTGGTGGGATGGGGTGAAGAAGCGTCTGAAAGGATAGAAGGGGATGAGGCAGGAAGGGATGGTGAAGTAGACGGTTCTAGAGTGGATGGAGAAGGAATGGGATCGACAATGGGGTAAAAAGGCATGTTTGTAGGTGGTGTTACCGTGGGAGAAGTTGGCAGGGGCTGAAAAGGGTAGGTATTTTCATGAAAAATGACGTCCCGGTTCGTAAAAATCTGTTTTGTTGTTAAATCATAAAGTTTGTATGCCTTTTGGCCGAAAGGATAACCAAGAAATACACAACGCCGAGCTCGGGCATCAAACTTATGAGAAACATGTACATTGGTTGCATAGGCAAGACATCCAAACACACGTATATGAGAAAAGGTAGGAGGTTTGGCATGAAGTAGTTCATAAGGGGTTTTGTAATGGAGAAGGGGAGTTGGGAATCTGTTTATAAGGTGTACAACGGTTAACACACAATCCCCCCAAAAATGTAATGGAAAATTAGCTTGAAAACGCAAAGCACATGCCATTTCAAGAATATGACGATGCTTGTGTTCTACAACCCCATTTTGTTGAGGCATATAGACGCATGAATGTTGAAAAACAACCCCAATATCCTTTAAAAAATGACGTAAAGAAAGGAACTCCCCACCATTATCGGTTCGAATTGTTCGGATTTGTGTTTGGAATTGTGTTTGCACAAAGGAAAAAAAAACGTTTGAGTAGGTTTTGTGTTTCACTTTTATGATGCATAAGGAAAACCCATGTAAACCTAGAATAATCATCTACCACTGTTAAAAAATAATTGGCTCCAGAAAGAGAACTTATCTTATAAGGACCCCAAATGTCACAATGGATGAGATCAAAAGGTTTCTTAGTAGTAATTGAACTAATGCCAAAAGGAAGACGATGTTGCTTGGCCAATGGACATATGTCGCAAGCATCATTCAACTGGAAAGGGATATGCAAGATATTTTTTGCCATAAACTCTAATCTAGATGGCGATATGTGACCCAAACGTCGATGCCACAATTCAGTGGAGGAGGTGACAAGGCTGCATGAAGGTTTGACAAAAGGTGTTGGCCTATCTGAAAGCAGCGCCACCAAGTAATACAGTCCTCCATGCTGTTTACCCAAACCAATCGTTTTCTTCGTAGCCAAATCCTGCAAAATGCACCAGTAAGGGAAAAAGGTTACTGAACAAGCCATGGCACTAGTGACCTTGCTTACAGACATTAAATCAACATTGAAAGTTGGCACACATAATACGTCTTGCAAATGAACTGAAGAATTTAAAGATAAATTCCCAATGGATGTGATAGGAGCTGTCTGTCCACTAGGCATTTGAACAGGTGGTAAGTTGACACTTTTGAGACAACGAGTGAGTGAAGTTGGTGAAGATGTAATATGATCCGTCGCACCACTGTCGATTATCCATCGACGTAGGTGCTTCAGAGGTTTTGACAAACCTGATGAGTTTTCAGTGGCATTGACGGCGGCATTGGCTTTGGGAGGATTCTGTGTTGTCTCATTGTTGTTCATGATGGACAGTATCTGCTGGAATTGTTGGTCAAAGAGGCCAGGTACAGCGGAATGCAGTTCTTGCAGAGAAGCCCCATTGGTGGTATTGTTGGCAGAACTTCCATGGCGTTTGTTGCGTCCACCACTGTTGTTCCCACATCCACCACCTCTGTTGCTACGATGAAGACGATGTTCGAGAGGGTATCTGTGCAGTTTGTAGCATGTATCAATGGTATGGTGGGCGGTGTCACAATAAGTGCAGTGGAGTTGTCTACGGGAAGATGAGCTGTTGCCAGGTTGCGACGACTACTGCCATGGACGAACTGCCATTGCTGATATCTCAGCAGCTTCACGTGAATCGCTTACATCGCGCTGTTTTTCTTGCTGGACGATCATGGAATACACTGAACGCACAGAGGGCAATGGTTTCATCATCAGAATGTTGCCACGCGCAGCACCATAAGACTCGTTGAGGCCCATGAGGAATTGCATCAATCTGGTTTTCTCCGCTTGATCGCCTTGCTTCTTTAAAGCACCACAGGTGCAACACTCATGATCATTGTAGGATGCAAGTTCATCCCACAAACTCTTTAGTTTGGTATAGTAAGCAGCAACAGATAATTGGTCCTGAGAAATAGAAGCTATTTCTCGTTGAATTTGATAAATTCTGGGTGCATTACCTTGGCTGAAACGATCTTCAAGATCCTGCCAAATCGCTTGGGGTGTGGTGTAGTAGACAATGCTATCATGGATAGTCTGCTCAACTGAATTCAAGATCCAGGAAACGATCATGTCGTTGCAGCGTTTCCAGGAAGCAAAGTCATTTGGTTTCGTCTTTTCATCAGGAGCTTCCAGTGTACCATCCACAAAACCCAGCTTGTTCTTAGCACTCAGAGAAAGCTTTACAGAACGACACCAAGTGGAGTAGTTGTCTCCATTGAGAAGTTTGGAGACGAGAACCATCGCTGGATGGTCGGAATGGTGAATGAAAAAAGGACTGGAAATGTTGGATTTATTTCCATCCAAAATCTGTTCGTCACCCATGAAAGAACAACGACACAGAAGAAAAAAATTGTAGAAAAAAAATGCAGCGGGAAGAAGCTAGTCTGCTTGAATTAACCTTGCTCTTGATACCATATAAAATGGATTGAATATTTCTAATTCATTGTTCTGCTACAATGGCAGCAGAGATTTATATACATATTATTACACACGCATGCAATAAAAAAATATATTGGAAGAGGCATCTTTGCTGTCCACAATGCTGCAGTCAGAGCATCCATGTGAAGACCCTTGCTGTCCACGACATGCTGTCCACGACATGCTGTCCACGATGCACTGTGAGTGGAGCATCTTCGACAGAAGAAAATGGCTCCCATTAGAATAATCTTTTCAACAATATTAAGTGACTGAAGTTGTCTAACGTTTTACAAGATAACAGCATCTAAAATCTAACAAAATTGAGGTTTTCCTATCTCAACCTCCACATGAATATCATCCAATATTGGCGCCAACATATTTTTCTGGACAAGCTCCACTGCCACTTTCTGCTAGCATCCGGTGTCATACCTTGGAAAGAACACCCACACAAATCTGAGCTCTCAACATCCTTGTGTCACGGGCCATGTGTTAAAAACAAAGAAAATGCCCAAGACATCACATATCTAAGCCCATGAAGCCATGTCTTCATGGAAGCTTCTGGAACGTCCCGGAGAAATCAAGAACGTGGCGGAGCATTCAAGATAATCTAGGGCATTCCGGAACATTCCACACAAGTGTACATATTTAAGCCTCACCTAGAATAATCTAGATTAGGCAAGTTGTATCTAGAACTATGCTAGATATTTTTGGATGTAAGTAGGGGATTCTAGAACCCTCCATTGAGGAGGTGACTTAGGCCTATAAATAGGAGGTAAGGCCATTTGGCCAAACCATCCAAGAATTGAAAGCAATTGTAAAGTTCTCTTAACTTTCAATACAAAGCTTTCTTTCTCCCATCTTCTAAGTGATCTTAGCATTCTCCAAGTTATCTTAGCTTTCTTTGTGATTCGATCCGGGGAAGCGAGGCTTCGAAGGCTTACTTAGCTTGTTCGTCGAGGTATTCAAGTCTAAGTGCCGCACGGGCGGAAGGCTTAAAGAGTCATCCCGTGACAGCTGGTATCAGAGCCAAGCTCGTGAATCACTTGAAGGAAAGTAGGATATGGCAAGTGGAGAGATGGTGTCCGGAGTCTCCGACCTAAGGGAGCGTACTGCAGAGGTCCAAGACGTTGCCAAGAGCAAGCCAAAGTTAAAAGACTTGCAAGCATCGATGGAGACCATGGAAGAGCGACTCGAGAAGGTGGAACGAACCATACTCGAGTTCGATACTCGACTCGATGAGGACGTTGTCGACAAGGAGGAAATCCAAACCATGGTGGACAATGGTAAGGATGAACTGCGTGGCTTGGTGGAAGGGCTACGAGATGAGCTCATTGGCGCTCTCAACACCATGGCAGACAAGATGCGGAGGGAAGTCCAAGTTCACCTTGACAACATAGAGGCAAGGTTTGTGGCGCTTCAAGAAGAGATAAAGGACACAAGGGAACTTAAGGGAGATGTGGCGTTTTGTAAAGAAGCAGTCGTGAAGCAATTCGTGCAAGGGCCGAGGGAAATCAAGGCGTTGGACTCCAAGGTAATAGACTCCTTTAAACCCAAATCCTATAATGGGAAGAGGGAAGCAAAGGAGCTCGACACATTCGTGTGGAACGTGGAGCGATACTTCAAGTACCTAAAGCTTGAAGATGACGAGTCCAAAATCTCAACGGCAACCATGTTCTTAGCTGACAATGCCCTTATGTGGTGGCGTCGCCGAAGCATGGAGATTGAGCAAGGTACGTTCTCTCTCACCACTTGGGATGAATTTAAGAAAGATCTTATGTTGCACTTCTATCCCCAAAATGCCAAGTACGAAGCCAAGGAGAAACTAAGGTGGCTCAAGCAAACGGGGAGCGTCAAAGACTATGTCAACGCCTTCGTGAGCTTGTTATTCGAGGTGCCCAACATGTTAGAGGAAGACAAGCTCATGTACTTCATGAGTGGACTGCAAAATTGGGCAAAACTCGAACTACAAAGGAGGCACGTGCAAACATTGTCTGATGCCATTGCCGCCGCTGAATCCTTGATTGAGTTTAAATCAAGCCACCAAGGTGATTCCAAGTCCACGGGGAAGAGGGGTAACCATGAGAGAAGTGGGGGAGAACATAAACCGAAGGAGAAGAAAGCCGATAAGCATGACAAAGGCAAAGGTAAGTCTTGGCAACCCACTTGTTACCTATGCGACGGCCCTCACATGATGCGAGATTGCCCACAAAAGAAGGCCCTTAAGGCCATGGCCTTCAAGGAGGACAAGGCCGAGGAGAGTAACGATGCAACGATGGGATGCATCCGTCTACTGAATGCCATCCAGACAACCCTCCCACAACCTAAGGCTCAAGTTGGGGGAGGATCATTGTTCGTCGACGTCAAGACTGGTGACAAGACGACGCGTGTGTTGGTGGACACGGGAGCAACACACAACTTCATGACGTCGGAGGAAGCCACAAGGCTTGGCCTCCGAGTCACAAAGGAGCCCGGTAGCGTGAAGACGGTAAATTCCGCTGCCACCCCCATTGTTGGAGTTGCGCGTAATGTGCACGTAGACATTGGCACATGGAAGGGAACGATCGACTTCACCGTAGTCAAGATGGACGACTATGGCGTAGTCATTGGGTTAGAGTTCATGGACAAGGTACGAGCCTTTCCCATTCCCTTCTACAATATTTTCTGTATCCTAGCCAACGGAAGACAACCTTGCCTGGTGCCATTGGAAAGGCAAGCCAAGAAGTGTACCCAGCACTTGTCGGCAATTCAATTTGCCAAGTCTTGGAAGAAAGGCGAGGCCACATTTCTTGCAACCCTAATGTTGAATGAAGGGGAGGAGAAGCATGGGCCTTTGCCGAAACAAGTGGAAGACGTCCTTGTGGAGTTTGCGGACGTGATGCCTAAGGAACTGCCAAAGAAGTTGCCACCAAGGAAAGAGGTCGACCATGCGATTGAGTTGGAGCCTGGTGCTAAGCCTCCCTCCAAATCACCTTATAGGATGTCGCCACCCGAGTTGGAGGAATTGAGGAAGCAACTCAACGAGCTACTTGATGCTGGCTACATCCAACCCTCCAAGTCCCCATATGGTGCACCCGTCTTGTTCCAACGCAAGAAAGAAGGTAGCCTAAGGTTGTGCATCGACTATAGAGCATTGAACAAGATTACCATCAAGAACAAGTACCCACTTCCGTTGATCGCCGACTTATTCGATCAACTTGGTGGAGCAAGGTACTTCACAAAGTTAGATCTTAGATCGGGATACTACCAAGTGAGGATAGCCCTTGGAGACGAATCGAAGACGGCGATGGTGACCAGATATGGATCGTTCGAGTATAAAGTCATGCCATTTGGTCTGACCAATGCCCCCGCAACATTCTGCACATTGATGAACAAGGTATTCCATCCTTATCTTGACAAGTTTGTCGTGGTTTACATTGATGATATCGTTGTCTATAGCAAGACATTGGAGGAGCACGTCAAGCACTTACGCATAGTGTTCAAGACCCTTCGGGAGCATGAACTCTATGTCAAGAAGGAGAAATGCTCCTTTGCCACAAAAGAAGTAGAATTTCTTGGCCACAAGATAAAGGAGGGGAAACTTATGATGGAAAAGGGCAAGATCAAGGCCATTCAAGAGTGGGAACCGCCGACCAAGGTACCAACACTACGATCTTTTCTGGGGCTAGCCAACTACTATCGGAGATTCATAAAAGGGTATTCAGCCATAGCGGCACCCTTAACAGACCTTCTTAAGAAGAACAAGGCATGGGAATGGACGGACCGGTGTCAAGAGGCCTTTGAGAGGTTGAAGAAGGCCCTAATGGAGGAGCCTGTACTAAGGTTGCCCGACCTTAGTAAGCCATTCGAGTTGCACACTGATGCTTCCGACTTTGCCATAGGAGGAGTGTTGATGCAAGAGGGACATCCAATAGCCTATGAAAGTCGCAAGCTAAACAATGCCGAGAAGAGGTACACAACCCATGAAAAGGAGATGACCGCCATCGTCCATTGCCTTAGAGTTTGGAGGCATTACTTGCTTGGTACCCCATTCGTCATCAAGACGGACAACGTTGCCACTAGCTACTTTCAAACCCAACAAAAGCTCACACCTAAGCAAGCAAGGTGGCAAGAGTTCTTAGCGGAGTTTGATTACAAGCTAGAGTACAAGCAAGGAAAGGAGAACGTGGTGGCCGATGCTCTAAGTAGACGAGTAGAGTTAATGGCTACGGTACTCAAGCCGCAAAGCCATCTCTTGGGCCGTGTCCGAGAAGGTTTATCACATGACGTCCAAGCCAAGAACATTGTGGAGTTTGTCAAGGATGGGAAGACAAGAAGGTTTTGGCTTGAGGACAGCTTGCTATACACCAAAGGCAAGCGGATCTATGTCCCAAAGTGGGGAAGCTTAAGGAAAGAAATCCTTAAGGAGTGCCATGACTCAATGTGGGCAGGACATCCTGGCACTCACCGCACGTTGGCTTTGGTGAGCGATGCTTATTATTGGCCACAAATGCGGGATGATGTAGATTCATACGTGAAGACTTGTCTTGTGTGCCAACAAGACAAAGTGGAACAAAGGCAACCGGGAGGACTGTTGGAACCACTTCCCACCCCATCAAGACCATGGGAGTGTTTGACCATGGATTTCATCACACATTTGCCCAAGTCTGATGGATGTGGATCTATCTTCGTCGTGGTCGATAGATTCACCAAGTATGCCACTTTCATACCCGCACCCGTGGAGTGTACAGCCGAAGTAGCTGCACGTTTGTTTCTAAAGCACGTGGTGAAGTATTGGGGTGTTCCGAGGAGCATAGTCAGCGATCGAGATGCTCGCTTCACAGGTAGATTTTGGAAGGAGCTCTTCAAGCTACTTGGCTCAAAGTTAGACTTCTCCACAGCTTTTCATCCCCAAACTGATGGACAAACGGAGCGGGTTAATGCATTGTTGGAGACTTATTTGCGGCACTATGTTAGTGCCAATCAACGAGATTGGGCTAAGTTACTTGATGTTGCCCAATTCTCTTATAACTTGCAACGTTCGGAGTCGACGGGGAAAAGTCCGTTCAAGTTGGCTATAGGACAACAACCCTTGACCCCGAACACGGTCGTGACTGGCTACACGGGGAATAGTCCAGCCGCTTTCAAAACCGCTAAGGAGTGGCAATTAGCCCACGAACTTGCTCGAGTTCATTTGGAGAAGGCTTCAAAGAAGATGAAGAAATGGGCGGATCGCAAGCGAAGGAATGTGGAGTTCCAAACTGGCGACCAAGTCTTTGTGAAGCTCAATGCGTCTCAGCACAAGAGTACTCGTGGCTTGCACAAGAGCTTGTTGCGGAAGTATGAGGGACCATTCCCTATCATCAAGAAGGTTGGCAAAGCCGCTTATGTTGTGGAACTCCCACCCCGCCTCAAGTTTCACCCGGTGTTCCATGTAAGCAACTTGAAGCCTTATCATGCAGACAATGAGGAACCAAGTCGAGGTGAGTCTCATCGAGCACCCCCTTTGATGACGGAGGCATTTGACAAAGAAGTGGAGAGCATTGAAGCCAAGCGTGTCGTGGTGCGACCAAGACAACCAAAGCATGTGGAGTACTTTGTCAAATGGAAGGGGCTACCATACTCCGAAGCAACATGGGAGAAGGAGACGTCCTTATGGCAATATAAGGACTTGATTCAGACATTCGAGAGGCAAGAGTCGACGAGGACGTCGACGGCTTAAGTGGGGGAGGATGTCACGGGCCATGTGTTAAAAACAAAGAAAATGCCCAAGACATCACATATCTAAGCCCATGAAGCCATGTCTTCATGGAAGCTTCTGGAACGTCCCGGAGAAATCAAGAACGTGGCGGAGCATTCAAGATAATCTAGGGCATTCCGGAACATTCCACACAAGTGTACATATTTAAGCCTCACCTAGAATAATCTAGATTAGGCAAGTTGTATCTAGAACTATGCTAGATATTTTTGGATGTAAGTAGGGGATTCTAGAACCCTCCATTGAGGAGGTGACTTAGGCCTATAAATAGGAGGTAAGGCCATTTGGCCAAACCATCCAAGAATTGAAAGCAATTGTAAAGTTCTCTTAACTTTCAATACAAAGCTTTCTTTCTCCCATCTTCTAAGTGATCTTAGCATTCTCCAAGTTATCTTAGCTTTCTTTGTGATTCGATCCGGGGAAGCGAGGCTTCGAAGGCTTACTTAGCTTGTTCGTCGAGGTATTCAAGTCTAAGTGCCGCACGGGCGGAAGGCTTAAAGAGTCATCCCGTGACACTTGGAACATCAAACCTCTAAAATAAAAAACAGCTAGACCCATAATTAATCAAATTAAAATCAGTAAAACCACAATATAAAGAGGACATAAATTCCAAGCATCGCATAACCTCTTATAAATCAATACGGAGAAGAAAAAAAATCATCTGAGTGCACAATTTCATACACTGTTGTTCAAATCAAATCTATCAATTTTAGAAAACATAAAATGCAAAATAAAATCCAATTTTCTCCACTGTGATTTCAGATATAAGATTACAAGCAAGTAATAACAATAACACAACCTGAATTATCAGAAGCATTACCCCAAACATAAAATGTTTCATAGAATAACCTCACCATTGTTTCCGTTGGAGGAACGAACGTACCCGCGGAGTCGTGGACTCAACAGAGGAGAGAGGGATTGACATCTAAAAGGGTAGAGAGTCGACTTCGAGAGGGGGAGAGTCGATTGAGGGCATCTAAGAGGGTGAGGCTTGTTGGTGAAGCTTGTGCTTTTTTCAAAAGAATAAGGTCAGAAATGAGTGTGAGAGAGAGAGAGAGAGAGAGAGAGAGAGAGAGAGAGAGATTCGGTGAGAAATGAACAGAGAGATGATGGTGGATTTAATAAGAGAGAGTGGACCAGTGGTTGGTAACTTGGGTTAATAAGCGAGGGTGGTTGGTTAATGAGAGAAAAAAGAAGAAGAGATAACAAATAAATATTCAAAAAATAGTAAGAGAGGGTGGACGGGTTCAGAGGTTGATGTGTGGGTAGGCCACAAGTTATTCAAAAAATAATAAAAAATAAAAAATTGAGCCAATGTTCTTAAAAACCGAGAAGAAAAAGCACAAAAATTATTTTTATTTAAATGTACAAAAAAAGGACACAAAAAACGCTTCTCGTGACCTTGTAAATTAATAAAAAATTAGAGTTGCAGAGATCGAGAAGTCACTTGCAAATTTCAATTATAGTGCACACAACTTTTGTGCTCAAATTTTAATAGGCACATTACACTTTCGTTTTATCTTTTTGAACACAAACTAATGTTTTTATTTAGAGGGCACCTTTGAGATAATTTTGTGTTCAAAAAAACTTAAAAGGCACAAATATTTATTTGTGCCATTAAAAATGAAAAGGGCAGAACTCAATTGTGCTCTTAGCCTATTTTTCTTGTTATGAATGTTAACCCTCTCCATGCGGAAACACAAGTTCGGAATAATTGTTTCGTTTCCTTTTTATTAAATTGGAAACCATATAACGAAAAACAAAAAAAAACAAAATACCAAAAAGCTCAATTGAAGGGAAAACCCCTCAACTATCCACTTAACATGTTTTAATTGACTCTTAGTTGCAAAATATTCCTTGTTCCAAGTGTTCTGACGTTGTTCGCTGCACAAGTGTGCATTTGTTGCTTTCACTTTGTTGTAAGTATATCTCAAAAGTACCGCCCATTTTTTTTTCGCTCAAATTCACTGTCGTGCCATCTTCCGTAGTGCTTTAAGCTTCACGGCCACAATTGGCCATATTCCTTGCCACCAAAAGATATTACTAGTCCATACATTTATGTTATAATATGTATATCATGAGTTGAACTAACATTTGATGTGGCAAAGTCATATAAAATTCAAAAACTATTGATACATTAAGATGACATGCATGCCTTTGAATATGCATGGCTAATACATATACATTACAAGTTGACAATTCATATGTATTAGCCATGCATATTCATATGTATTTAGCCATACATTACAAGCTAACAATTCAAATGTATTAGCCATACAATTCATTTAAAACTAAAGGAAATATTCTAAATATTGTCTTCCCTAACCAAATTCAAACCTACAAAGGTGGACTGTCTAAAACTCTCTCTAAAACTTTCTCCCACAACCAAATCCTAGGTTTTCGTACAATTTCTACCTTCGACCTCTTGCTTCGGCTTGGGGTCGGCGGCAGTCATTCCTCACCCTCTTTCTAGCCTCTATCCCCTCCTAACCCTCTATCAAGCCATCCACTTATGTTTTTTTTTTTCCTTCACTCACTCCCCATTCCCCGCGTCCCCCCTTCCCTCGCGTCTCCCTAACCCTCTATTAGCTTCTATATCACCTCTTCTCTTCCCCCCGTAGGTTTTTCCCAACATTTTGTGAGTAGCTCGTCCATAGTTTTGTGATTCTACCCAGATCTCAATCTTGGTTGTTTCTGTTGAGGATAGTGATCCATTGGCTTACAAGATGCCACTTGTCATTAGATAAGGAAGGAAGTTAGACTGGGTAGTTATAAGGAATGTATAAGCATGTAAACTCTAACAAATTGTAATAATTCAGTGTGTGTAGTTGAATACGAAAAGGTCTTTCTTTCTCTCTATCTTCTTCTGTAAACATTTCCTTCTTTCATCTTCTTTCCCTCTTCTTTATCAAAACACAGTAAGGTTTACATGGTATCATCGCCGGAATAGCTTGTCGCTCGGTGATCGATCCTGGTGATACTGCTTTCGCTTCCGCTTTCCATCTCATTTCTTCCTGATCTTCATTAGTTTCTTCTTGAAAACAATTGATTCTGATTTTTGGGGTCTTCATCGTGTTCTTTCTCTCTTTTTGCAAGAAATACATTATTGCACACTAGGTGTTTGTCAAAAGTTTCTTGGTTCTTGTTTGTCGAATTACTTCATAATAGTGACAGCTTCTCAACTACAAATCATTCAGTCCCCGATTACGTCTCTCATCTCCACAGTTTATACTTCTGTAATGGTTAAGCTCGATGAATCCAATTACTTGACTTGGAATTTCTAGGTTCAATTGATGCTCGAAGGTTATGGCATTATGGGGTTTGTTGATGGTTCAATGCCCTGTCCTCCAAGATTTCCCACAGCTGCTTCCAGTGAATCAGAGACTAATTCTGGTACCTCATTAACTAAAGTTGACTCTGAGGCTTACAAGATTTGGAAGATGCATAATCGTGCCATAATGCAATTGATCACTGCTACTCTTTCACGATCTGGAGTGTCGTGTGTTATTGGCAGTACAAGTGCTCAAGATCTCTGGAATCGACTGAAGGAACAATTTTCGATAGTGACTCGTACCAGTATCTTTCAAATGAAATCTGCACTTCAAAACATTAAAAAGGGTAATGATTCGATCTCTCTATATTTGCAAATGATCAAAGAGGCTAGAGATTAATTGTCTGCTGCTAGTGTGAAATTTGATGATGAGGATATAGTAATTCTTACTCTAAATGGCTTATCTGCTGAGTTTAATACCATTCGTTCTATTATTAGAGGAAGAAACAGTGTAATTTCCCTTAAAGATCTTAGGTCTCAACTTCTAGCTGAGGAAGCCATGCTTGAAAATATATTTGCTACTCCCTTTATGTCTGCTATGGTAGCTAGAGACTCTGATGTACAGTCCACGGAAAAAGGGTTCAAAACTGGGAATCATTTCACCTCTGGAGATGGATCCTCTAGTGGTAACTCATCTGGTTATCATCATTCGAGCTACAGGCCTTTCTACAACAAGAATAAGGGAAGGGGAAATTTCAGTATGGTTCCAATTCTAAGTCTTTCAATGGCAAGCAGTTTTATAACAATTCAACTTGAGGGATCCTTGGTACCTCTCTATCAAGCCAATACTCTTCCTCTAATTCTTAGGTGTCACCATGTCAAATTTGTGGGAAATATGGTCACTTTGCTGATACATGCAGATTTAGGAACACAGATTCTAGAATTCCTGATGGTTGTCAAATCTTTGGAAAAAGAAACCACAGTGCTCAGTTCTGTCACTTCAGAAATTCCAATGGTCAAACTCCTCAGTCATCCATGAATGCATATCATGTTAATTCTTCAGCACCACCTTTGGAACAACAATTGAATCCACAAGTATGGCTTACTGATTCAGGTGTTACCAACCATATGACTGCTGATCTAAGCAATCTGTCTCTAGCTACACCATATCCATCCACCGAAATGATTAAGACTGCCAATGGTGAAGGTTTGAGCTTATCTCATGTGGGCTCTTCTGTTTTACAAACTTCTGCTCACAAATTAAAGTTGAACTCTGTGCTTTGTGTGCCTAAACTTACTCAAAACTTACTCTCAGTACATAGACTATGTCTTGACAACAATTGTTGGCTAATTTTTTATGCTTTCTGTTTTTGGATTCAGGACAAAGTCATAGGGAAAGTACTGTTCAAAGGCCTATGCAATAATGGATTGTACCCTATTCCTATGCCTACCAGATCTGCATCATTCACACCAATCTTTCCAGCCGCTGCATTTCTTGGTCATCAAGTCAACTCTAGCTTATGGCATAGCCGACTAGGTCATCCCTCTAATCCCATAACCTCTCTCATTCTTAAAAAAAATCCAACATACATGTGGTACCAGATTCTTCTCCAATGTTGTGTACTACATGCTTAGAGGGAAAATTTAGCAAATTACCTTTTATGCCTGTTTTGTCAAAATCCAATAAACCATTTGAGATTGTTCATAGTGATGTGTGGGGCCCTGCTCCTTGTATGTCTATAGAAGGTTTTAAATACCATGTCACCTTCATAGATGAGTATACAAGGTATTGTTGGATTTTTCCAATCACTAATAAATCAACTGTTTGTTCTGTCTTTGCTGCCTTTTATCAGTATGTGTTAAATTATTTCTCTGTTTCCATTAAAACCTTACAAAGTGATGGTGGGGGTGAATGCATAGGCAATCAATTTCAGTCATTTCTAGTTCAAAATGGAATAACTCATCACATGTCATGTCCTCACACACCTGAACAAAATGGTCTGGCCAAGAGGAAGCACAAACACATTATTGAAACATCCATCACCCTGTTACCTCCAAGTTTCTGGTCCTTTGCGTGTCGAACCTCAATCTACCTCATTAATAGAATGCCTACTCAAACACTTCATCATAAATCACCATTTGAAGTCCTATTTGGATATGTCCCTGAAGTTAACCATTTAAGAATTTTTGGCTGCTCATGCTACCCACTGTTAAGGCCTTTTAATTCAACCAAGTTGCAACCTAGAACTAGTAAATGTGTCTTTCTTGGTTATGCTTCCAAATACAAGGGTTTCATATGTTATGAAGTGTCCAGAAAGAAAGTCTTTATTTCTCGACATGTCATCTTTGATGAGAAAGAGTTTCCTTACTCATCTTTTGCTGCTCCACATCCATTACCAATGTCTCGAGCATCATCTATATCAGCATCAATACCTATACATGTCCCTAATCTTCAAAATGTGCTTACATCTCCGATTGTAAATACCCCTAGTTCATCCCCATCACACTCTAGTCCTTCTCAGCCTACCTTAATACCACATTCACCATCTCCAGATTCTCCACCACCTGTTTTCATATCACCATCCCTTGATCCTCCAGTAGTGCAACATTCTTCACAATCCATTACTGCAATTAAACAGTCATCCTCTTCCATTATCCTTGTGACACCTGATTTCCAACCAGAGCACTTACAAGTGGTACTCCCCATTCCTCTATTAAATTTGCATCCAATGCAAACTCGGTCAAAAAGTGGGATTTCCAATAAGAAGGCTCTTTTAGCAACAATTCATGAAAATAGGAGGGGTAGACTTATCGACTGTTGAACCTGCCACGTATAAGTCAGCATTAAAGAGTGAAGTTTGGGTCAATGCAATGAAGGAAGAACTTTCTGCATTACATTCTCAGGGCACATGGACTTTAGTACCTTTACCTCTAGCTAAAAACTTAGTTGGATGTAAATCGGTATTCAAGATTAAGAAGAATGCTGATGGAACAATTGGGAGGTATAAGGCTAGGCTAGTTGCTAAAGGTTTTAATCAGGAAAAATGTGTTGATTATGGGGAAACATTTAGTTCCGTAGTCAAACCAACTACTGTAAGACTTGTGTTGGCCTTGGCAGCTACTTTTGGTTGGACACTAAGACAACTAGATGTGAAGAATTCATTTCTTCATGGCACATTGCAGGAGGAGGTTTATATGTCTCAACCACCTGGATTTCTTGATGTTCACAGTTCATATTTTGTTTGCAAACTCCATAAGTCTCTATATAGCCTTAAACAAGCCCTGAGGGCTTGGAATGACAGATTCACCAGTTTTCTACCTACTCTTAGCTTTAATGCAACTTATGCAGATTCATCTCTCTTTATGAAGCAAGGTGGTTCCTCAGTTGTGATCCTCCTATTATACGTGGATGATATAATAATCACTGGAAACATTGCATCTGTTATTGATGATGTCATTGCTGCATTAACCAAGGAATTTGAAATCAATGATTTAGGTCCTTTACATTACTTTCTGGGGATTCAGATCATTCACCATGCAGATGGCTTATTCCTATCACAATCAAAGTATGTTACTGATCTTCTTACAAAGACTGAGATGTTAGAATCAAAATCTTGTGCAACACCTTGTTTACCATATAATAGGTTGCTGTTGGATGATGGGAAACCTTTCAACAATCTTGCACTTTACAGGAGTATAGTTGGAGCTTTACAATATCTCACATTTACACGGCCGGACATTGCGTTTGCAGTACATCAGGTGTGTCAGTTCATGCACAAGCCTATGGAATCACACTATGTTGCAGTAAAAAGGATTCTCCGATACCTTAAGGGTACTATCAAGCTTGGCATTAACTATGTGACAGGTTCTATGGACTTACATGCTTTCTCAGATGCTGATTGGGCTGGTAATCCTAATGACAGGAGATCAACAACTAGTTTTGTAGTATTCCTCGGTCATAACCCCATCTCTTGGTCTTCTAAGAAGTAGCAAACAGTCTCTAGATCATCCACTGAGGCTGAATACAAGGCCTTATCCACCACTGCAGTTGAACTTGATTGGATTAAACAATTACTTGACTTCCTCAAAATTCAAGTAACTACTCCACCTATTCTTTTATGTGACAATATGTCAGCAATAACATTGTCTTGTAATCCAGTTTTGCATCAGCGCACTAAACACATTGAGGTGGACATCCATTTTATGCGAGAACGCGTTGCTAAAAGGTTGCTGCATGTTCAATTTGTTACCTCTAGTGATCAGTTTGCTGATATTTTAACTAAGGGATTGTTTGCTCCATTGTTTCAAACACATTGTAACAATCTCAGGTTAGGTTTCTCCTCTCCTGAGCTTGCGGGGGGATGTTGAGGATAGTGATCCAATGGCTTACAAGATGCCACTTGTCATTGGATAAGGAAGGAAGTTAGACTGGGTAGTTATAAGGAATGTATAAGCATGTAAACTCTAACAAATTGTAATAATTCAGTGTGTGTAGTTGAATACGAAAAGGTCTTTTTTTCTCTCTATCTTTTTCTGTAAACATTTCCTTCTTTCATCTTCCTTCCCTCTTCTTTATCAGAACACAGTAAGGTTTACAGTTTCAAGGTCTTTTCCTTGATTTGGAGCTTGATTTGCTGTTAGGGCGGGTTTCGTGGCTGCTGGTGGGTTTGTTCCACTTCCATCAGCTTGTTTATATGGCAGTACGTTCTCCTAAACCGATTTGGTAGCTGTTATCCTTGCATGCTCAGATTCGGTAGACCCCTGGCCTCAGGCATTTAATTTGGTGACGTCGTTGTCTTGGGCAATCACATCAAGTGACTCCCCCCTTGTGGGACTTGATCTACTCATGGACGTCGTGGAGCTTACTCGTGTGGTGAATGTGTGGTCCTGGTTCGTGTCTTGTTCATTGTGATGAATTAATCGGTGGTTCCTTTCTCGGAGTAATGCGTAGTTGATTCTATTACCTCACCCTGGTGCGTGGTCGCGGTGGTTGGATGTTGTCTTTGCTTTAAACTATGAGTTTGTGGTCTCGTCTTTCAACGATGATTTTTTGTGGTCACGATCCATTGCGATGACTTTCTATAGCCTCTTGTGCGATGACCTATGTGGTCGCATGTGTGGGTTTGTTGCATTTATCATGTTTTTGTGACAAATTTGTACTTGTGATGTTTGTAGGGTAGGGCAATGCTTGTGGTAACCATATAGGAGTTTACTGTAATTTGCTTCATTGCATAAATTACTCTAGATCAATTCTTGGTCACTGAAGCTTGTGTACCCAATTGGCAACCTCATTAATTGTTTATGAAGTTCAATGCATACCACTCTATTGCTTATTGTCAAAAGTTAAAAAATGAAAAAAAAGAAGGAAATATTCTAAAAACAGCAACACATGACAGGATACGATCACAATGTTGGCTTGCAGCTCACCCCAAACAAAGTTCCCCATTTTATCATACTATATTATCATTAGCAATCTAGCGCTTCTGTTATAATTATTTAATAAAAACAGAAAATCTTTTACATTTCCATTTATATATATATATATATATATATATATATATATATATATATATATATATATATATATATCATTTTAGAATTATAGAGTTGGTGTTCTAAGTTGCAAAAACTTCTGGATATGTATCCTAAATCTGAACTGAATTCTTTCTGGTTAAAGAATCTCTTTCTAGTTGCTGGGGAACAATTAGGAGATTCTTTAGAAGAAATACTTTGTAAGACTTCAATATACGAGCTTAAGGATGATTTTTCAATACAATCCTATTACTTAGGGGAAAAACCAAACCAAAACTGATTGGTTCGGTTTCGATTTTGGTGGTGTGAAAACCGAACCGATATATGTATTATTAATGATTTAATATATATTAATTATGAAAATGAATGAACATGCTAAACCAAGCCGTCGACGTAGGAAATTAACTTTAAACATATTCTTCCTAGGCCATTTTCTTTTGGTGTAGCCACTTCCAATTTAATTGATGATGAATATTTATATTCCCTTGAGGACTACTACGAAACCATTTATTAGTGTCGTTATGATAGCCGACAAGAACCGTATATTACTGTCGGATTTTAAGCAAAATCTTACAGAAAATGGATGGAATGGCGGATATAATAAGCGACAGAATGACCAGAGTCAGGAAATGAATTTTCCGACAGAAAATACTCTAAAACCGACAGAAATTGTGTCGGATATAACTGACAGAGAATTTATTAATAATGAATAAATAAAAGCATTATCTGTTGGATAAAACCGACAGAAAATATATTAATAATAAAAAAATATAAACCACATTCTGAATCATTTCTTTCCCTTTCGAGTTGGCCTTCCCTGCATTTTACAGCGAATGGATCTCGAGTATTCCTGCAACAAAACAACCAGCGAACAGATTCGTGAGCACCCTACACAAACTACCCCTAAAATTTATCATTCTTGCAAATCAATAGATCTTCGACATGCAAAACCAACACAGTTAACTGAGGGCATGAATCTTTCATTTGGATTTTGATCCATGTTTTGTCTCTCTTGCGTAATGCCGTATCCAAGCTTTGGAGTCTGCTCTTATGCATACATCAGAACACGGATGGGTGTAAAAATCATAGCACAAAAAAAACTTTGAAAATAACATCATAACTGAAGTTTGGGGGTGATTGCGTTTTTACCTAAAGATGGGGTAGTCTTGGATGATCCGCCATGGATATGAAACTTTTGGGTGTTGGTGCGCCTCCCTTGTTATAGATCAATGTACTCTCGCAAAAAAAAATTTGTTGCATGGATGTGTTAGTTTTTTTATTTTTCCATGACAATAAACTCAATGGAACTCCATGGTAGCAAAATGAGATTTTTATCTTTGACTTAGGGGTTTCGCTATCGAGATCTAGTGCAGATGATGGCTTCCATGAACGGGACCAAGAGTCATGGCAGCATGGATTACAGTTTTAGATCGAGAGAAATAGAGGTGAATGGGTTGTCTTGAACAACAATGAAGACTAGATTTTGTGTAGGTCAAGAGTTATGAAGATATTTCTCATGGTTGATGGAGGAGCGACTATGGCTTTTACCTAGGGTTTGTGTTGATTTGAGAAAGGGCTGAGAGAAATGAGAAGACCTCTTTCGGTTTCCAGAGAAAGAATGACCTAGGGTTTCTAATTACACTCAGAAATGAAAGCAATGAGAGAAACATATGGCTTTTCATTTGGAATCCTAGGGAGATCCTTTTCCTTATGCACGACACGTGTGCGCATCCTAAGCTTCTGGGCTTACCAAGGACATCGTGGACATTCACGGATGGAGAGAGCTGTATGGGGTTTGGGCTCGAGGTCATCAAAAGTTGAAATGAGAATGGGTGTAGCTGCTAGGGTTGTTCGTGTCGGTTATATCCAACAGGGCCATGAGAGGAAAAAAATATTTAAACCATGTGTTTATTTATTTATTTTTAATCAACATAACATTTTAAAATAATAAAATAGTCAATTTCTGTCGGTTATAACCACCACCATTAACTTAAAAACCGCCGGAATATGTTAAAAATATTTAAAAAAAAAAAGAATTCAAAAATACTGGCGCTTATAATAATTTTATGGTGGTTGCATCCGACACTAAATATCCGCCAGGAATTTATGTCGGATATAACCGACAGGATTTCATTGTTATCCGAGACTAACTGAATGATGTGTCGGATATCTTTTATCTGACATAATGGCTTATTAAACTACCACCATCATCCGACACCTAAAGCTAACATTGTAGTAGTGGGAACCTCTCCTAATTTTATTCTTCTTTGTTAGTTATTCCTATTAGCCAAAGCGAATTTTATCTACCAAAAGCAGTTAGAAGGTTGATGACATGCTGTTTAGACCTAAAATTACATCATCGGTCCGTGCAATCAAGGCCATTGGGTGGACAAAACTCCCAACCGTCAAATGAAAAGTGAATTACAGATATTTTTAATAAATTTCACGATAATTATTCTGATTACAGATATCAAGATGTTATCCATCAGAGTGATTATCTTGGAGTTTATGTTAAAATATTTTTACATCAACAAATAGACTTTTTCTCCAACTTGATTATAGTTATATTTCATCTTATCATGTGGTCTACTGCAGTTTGAAGTCTAATTTCACTAATGATAGACTTGATGGGGTTCAACTTGAGGAGGCATATGTAATATTTTCACTTGGCTGATCAAATGGGGATATGCCACATGAGTTATATCATGCATGGGATGAGCAGGAGATAAGGATGGCATACCATGAATTATTGGAATTGTTTCCCAGAGTCATTATCATGCATGCACGTGGTCAAGTATTTGAAATTTTGAGCTTGGCTAGCACCTATTCAGGTTGTGATAATTATTAGCAAGAGGATTGGCTTATCAAGAGTAACATTGTGGCGGTGATATCGAGTATTAGCACGGGAAGGAGGTGGTAGAGTTGCAATTGGAGTTCACAAAATTATCAACAGCGTACTCGTCCCTATAAATACAGGACACTATGCAACATTTCAAGCCTCTCCAACTCAACACACAAACTACCATGCGCAAAACCTCGCTTTACGCGAAACCTCTCAAACACCTTGAGATTTTTATTTTCTTTTTCCGCCAACACATCTTCAGTTTGGATAAATAGCACTATTGTCGTAGAATCAACCGACCCCAAAGCACATTCAGTTTGGAAAAACAGCACTACGTCGAGGCCGACTGGTTATCTATCCAAGTCTCAGTCGAGAAGGATTTTTGAATCCTTATTGGCAGAGGTCATCTCATTAGCCTTCTCGGCAAAGTGAGGTGTTACAGATTCATGAGCTTGGCACATTGAACACCGAGTTATTTCATGAGCTTGCCACATTTACGATTAAGATGTACATCTGCTTTGAGTACTTGTGCCCATATAGTCTGGTGTTGATTTGGCGTGTTTATATTCTTACGAATATAATCATTGTGACCGAATCCGGTGCCGACAATTTGTGAACTTCGCAGAACTAGCAGCCTTGTCTTCAGGCTCTAGAACCCGAAGGCCAAGACGTGTTCTTTACTCAACCGCAATCGTAAGATCAAGAAGTCAGTAGCGCGCCCAACACCACGCAACACATTATACTCCTCGGCTGAGGAGTTGGCACGCCCCGCACATAACCGAAGGACGTAGTTAGCTCATTAGTTACTCGGCCTGCGCGTCACGTTGGCTTGGTAGTTTTTAGGGTCAACACATGCATAAATAATTTGTCCAAGAAATTTTGAGAAACCATGGAACATCCATGGAGCAACCTAATAGAGGGTTGATGACATGCATATAATCTGTCTCTAACCAAATGTGATGCCATTTCTTATCCCAAGCAATCTGTATTACCTCGATCACAACCACAACCTCAACAACAACTGCACTGGGATAAGAATACTGATTTCTCGATTGAAAATAATAAAAACCTGCCCAATCTGACAACAACTAATCACTCTTCCAAAAAAAAAAAAAACAACTACTAATCATTAAGAATCCTATTGGTAGCTACCATCCTAACATTCTAGAAAGAAAAAAAATAGGGAATACTTAGTTAAAATAACAAGGGTATAAACTGCAGTTTTTTTGCATTAAGCATGTTCATTATTTGTAGGCGCATGCAACGAACATAAAACATACAACCATACAAACACATTTTTTTGCAGTAAGCATGTTCATTTTGTAAATATTTAGGCTCATTCAAATTAGGAATACTGATTTTTCGAGTAAAACAAGGAAAAAACAAAAGAATATACATCATCATTCCTACTAAAATAATTAAATTTAAAACCTATATACCGACATTTGCTCGGATGCACCATATAAAAAATCTCAACAGAATCAGACTTTTGACCATGTTTCTTCTCCTAAAATTATAGTACAGCAAAAAGATTGATGAACTTAATTATACCAACAATAGTAAGACCACAATACATACAACAAAAAAGGCATACAACATAAATAAAATGAAATTCAGGTCTGAGTCATCAAACCATAGTTGATTTACATGTCCACAAAACAATAGTTGGTTTTTTTGTTACATACATACGAGGATTTCAAATCTTAGACTTAGCCTACTCCTATCATCTTTACCACTAAGTTAACCTCAATGGCTTAAACAATATCATCACTAATATCTGGTAGTTCCTCAACCCGAAGATCAACTTGACTAGTCAATGTGACTCGACATTGTAATGCTAGCTATATTATTATCAAAACTACTGTTTAAAATTTGAATTCTCAATTGAATAGAAATCCTGTTATACAGAAATATAAATACACTTTGTTTCGGTAAATCAGAGGCTCAAAATGTTGCTTACCAAGGAGGGAAAGTGACGGCAAATAAAAATCTGGGAACTCGTTTGTTTTTGTGCGTTTGTACAATTGCGAACTTATTCCTCTTTTCGACCAGAAAAACCAACTTTTCAACCCTTTTTTTCGGTAATTTTCTCACAATGTTGCACTACTATTTGTGCGTGTTGCAACAGCGACTGGAGCTTTGGGCGAAAAGAAATGAAGGTGGCCGGTGGCTCCCACCCCACGCAGAAATAGCTTTAGGGCTAATTTGAAGAGGTATTATTAAGTGTGGATTTTTTTGTTTCAAATTAATGTGTCCAAACACACCTATGACTTAAAATTTATTCAAACTAATTGAAGTGGGTCATCTACTTATCAGTAAATTACAGTCAAATACATATACAATAATAATTTATTAAATTACAAATTACAACGTCATAATTTTTTATAATTAGATACACCAACAATAGTAAGATCACAATACATACAATCACCTCTTATTTATATTTCAACAAACGAAATAAGATTAAGTAATTTACTTACAAAATCAGCTATGTGTCGTGCGAAGCTCTCTGTGCTACCAGTTACTCTAACAAAGTAATATATGGTTTTATATCATATAATAAATATAAAGTTGATTAAGGATATTCCAATTTCTCATAATCTTAAATCCAACTACATTTCTCAAGGCCCAAATGGCCACATATGAGCAACCTGAAGAGAGCCTTAGAGGGGGGAAGAAGAAAGAAAAAAGAAACAGAAAAAAGTACTGCTCGACTCACACAGTAATGACTTACCTTTTGTTTTAGCAAAACTGTCACGTTTTGTTGGAGGTTAGGCAATGGCAGATGTAGAAAACAAAATAATGGAAATATTAGTATCCAATCCCTAGTTTCTAATGTTCATTGGTTAAGATCTTATCAGTTTTTATATTTTAATCAAAGCCCCTAGCATTAATATATTAATGAATTACATGTAAGTTACATAATTTTCATAATAAAAATTAGTAATTGATTAAGAGTTTTAACACTCACACTCTTATTAAAATCCTAATTAATTTTCAATTCAAACATTTCAAATATATAAAAAATAAAATAAGAATAAGTTTGTTCCCATTAATTTTTATAAAAAATTGATATGTACCCATTCTTAAATATACCAATTTGTTATATGAAAAAGTACCCTTTTTTAATATTATATGTACCCATCTTTTATATAAATTTCATTCAATCTTTTCTATAATCCATTTTTAAACTTATATGGGTACATTTTATTTCGTTGATTTGAGAATGTATCCATATTAAGTTTGATAGAAGAAATTAATAATGTTATTAAGCCGAATATCTTTCTTTCTTTTTTTTTGAAAAATGTACCCATATTTTGGTACAATAATTTTTTGGTTAGTTTTTTATGAACGTACCCGTGTATATACATGTATATACACAATATATTGGAGAGTATAATTTATCTTTAATATTTTTAATCTCATATATTATGGGCTTTAATTTAAATCTCGTTAATATAAATAACTAAGTATTTTATTTTTAATTTAAAAATATAATACCTACATAGAAACACATTATTACATTAATGTCATGGAGTTCGATCAAAAATTAAAAAGCATAAAGGTTTCAATCAAAGAACATTGGTAGTTAGGGACCGTATCCAAAGTGTCCCCAAAATAATACACCATTTTCAGTTAGATGCTTATGCTAAGAATACAATAGCAACTGTTAATTCGGTTATAGAAAAAATAGCATCATCAACAGCCCTTTTGCATACGCTAACATTTCAGTCAACCAATTTATGTGATGAAAGGAACCGTAAATTGGCCGTTAGTTCTCGGCTCCTGCCGGACAAATTAATTTGACGTTATAATGATCTATGGATATTCACGGTGAAGAGTGCCTATTGGGTTGCATGAGAACTAACGGTATAAAATCTCCGTTGGTGAGTGCTTCTTTTTCGGATACTGATAGTAGCCCATTTTCTCCATTATAAAAAATTATATGGAGAGCTAAAGTCCAGCCAAAAGTGAGGAAAGGAATGACCGTACTGTGATCTGGCATGTTTGGCAAGAAAGGAATGACCGTACTGTGGAGCCCATCATTAAATAAACATAACGCGTTATCTTATGTTGACTGTTCTGTCACAATCTTAAATAAAAACAATAACGCGTTCATGCAGTGGACGCTTCACGTGAGCGGACGTTTCTGCAATGGATTCTGCAATGGATTCTGATACCCATAAGATAACGCGTCTCATTCTGGAAAGTAGACATAGACACTCTTACTTAACGAAAATCACAATTTAGTATTTTAATGTTGAAAGCATGACTCATAGGAATGCGTGCAACCTTAAACTGAAGTAGAACTTGACGAGCGGGACCCACCCAAGTATATGTCTCTTTTGAGTTGAGATTTTCTGCACCTATTTTTGCCTGTGGCCTCTCTGTGCCTTTGTTAATTGACTAAAGAGTTGGTTTATTTTTTATTATTTTAATTATTGTCAAGTTAACATTAATTATGTTTAGTTCAATTAACAAAGGCACAGAGGGACCATAGGCAAAAATGGGTGCAGAAAATCTCAACTCGTCTACTTTCTTATTTGTAATCGATTGTCATACATAAATAATGTTAGAATGATTAAATTTAAAATTAAACTTGGAAACTAATTATTGTGTAACTAATAGGAAAAATATGTTTATCAACATTTAAGTAATAAACCAATCATAAATTTCTATGTCACTTAGTTTTTAAAATTTTATTTACAAATTTAACCTTCTTAGTATTACCTTAGTAAAATCGCAATGTTAGCGTTCGGACATCACCTAATTCGTTGGCAAAAGGGACACGGTCTTTGACCTAACAAAAATATATCTGTCTTGGATTGCATAAATTAATTAACAATAAAGCATACGGATGGATTATCTTATTCCGAGTCTCATGTCAGATTTAATCTTAATATTACAAAATTTTAAGTAAATAAAGAATAAAGTCGATGTCACATTTTTCAAAATCTTAAACAAACAGTAAAGTGGATGATGATATAGTTCAAGTACGGCGTGAGTCGTGACAATGCACTTATTATCTTTTCTGGCCCGGCGGGCAGCTGGCAGTGACTGAAAAATGCCAGGGAATATTTTTGTTGTTAATTTGTAGATCGAAGACAGTTGAAAAGGTATTTTTGTGAGATCCAAGACAGACCCGTACCATCTTACGTAGTGCTAGGGATAGGTAAAATATCTATAGGTTTGGATAACCGCAGTTACCCGCTCATTTAAAATTCACGGTTACGGTTATGGGTAATCGTTTAGACAAATAAACGGTTATGGATATAACCGTTTATCTGTGAAATTTAAATGAGCGGTTATGAGTATTACTCACGGTTATAATGGGTATCCATCGGTTATGGTTATTACTCGCGGTTATACGGGTATCCATTTACCCATTTAATTTAATATATGTAAAAATTAAAAAAAAAATTATCACAGTGATTTTGAGGGTTTTAGAAGCAGGCTTTCTCTCTCTCTCTCTCTCTCTCTCCTCCCTCTAGTCCGGACCCTCTCCTTCCCAACTCCACCGCTCTTCCACTTCGTCTTCTTCTTTCCCAGCGACCTGCGACCATTCTCACATCTCGCCGTCACCGATTTGCAAGTGTCGCCATCTCACTCTCAGTCTCTCACCCCCGTGACCCGTGACTTCCTCTTGCATTTTCGAGCCTCGACCCACACTTCCTTACTTTGCAAGGTTAGTCTCATGGTAATTTCTCTCATGTTCTACATATTTTGTTTTCAATTTGATGCGTTTTGTAGATTTTATTTTCAATTTCATGGGTTTTGTAGCTTTTCAATTTCATGGGTTTTGCAATTTATTTTGGGTATGCTGGATTTGGTTGGGTAACTTAATTTTTTAGCACTATTGGTTGAGGTTTGATTAATTTGTGAGAAATTTTGGTTTTGCAATTTGTTTTGGGTATGCTGGATTTGGTTATGCAATTTGTTTGGTTCCGTGTTAAATTTTAGCTGTTTTTTCCATTTTGGTTATGTGCTAAAGTTCAGGATTACCATCAATTTCTTGCTTTTGCATTACAAAATTTGACTAACTATTTGGGGACAATTTGTTTCCCATCTTTCGCATTTGGTTCTGTAGCTTTCAGTTTGGTTCTGTGTCAAAATTTGGGGACAATCTGACTATTTGGGGACAATCTGATATATTAGTTGGTGTTTTATATCAGTTGGTTTTGCATAATGCCATTTTGTTAGTAAAGGAACAGTTGATTGAGTGATGTTTTACTTTTATATTAGTTGGTGTTTTATATCAATTGGTTTTGAATTTTCCACCATATGCCATTACCTCTTTTTGTTTCATTTCAACTAGTTCCAAGATGGAGACTCAAAGCGAGAACCAAGATAAAGAACCAATTAATCTTGATCAAGAATTGGACCAAAGTGAATTAAGCTTTGATGACACTGGTAGGAAGAGAAAAAGAACCTCAGTTGTTTGGCAGCATTTAGAGGAAAAAAATTTTTGTGGGGAGGTGAAAGCTGTCTGTAACCATTGTAAAGCTAGGCTAGCATCGGGCTCCACTGTTGGTACTTCATCTTTACGTTCACATGTTAGAACATGTCCTATATTGATGACAAAGAAAAAGAGTCCAGTTATAACTAGTGATGGGTATGTTAAACATGGTGCATATAGTTTTGATGAAGGTAATGCTAGGAAAGAGATAGCTTATATGATTATCTTACATGAGTATCCTTTATCTATGGTGGACCACTTGGGTTTTAAGAGGTTTTGCAATTCATTGCAACCCTTATTTAAGGCTATTTCTAGAAGTACTATCAAGAGGGATATTATGAAAGTATTTGAATGTGAAAAGGGAGAGACCATGAAGTTGTTGCAAATGAACAAAAGTAAAATTGCAATCACGACTGACATGTGGACTTCAAGTAATCAGAAAAGAGGGTTTATGGCTATCATTTCTCATTTTATTGATGCTTCGTGGACGCTTCAAAGTCGAATTCTAAGGTAAGTTGTTACATGCTTTGCTCTGAGTCTTGTTGTGTATTTGAAAGCTCATACTCGTTGGAGGAAGACAAGGACTTCCAGTTTTAGTTAATGCTTTGCTCTGAGTCGTTGGAGGAAGACTTTAAATGAGTGTTTCGAATTTAAAAATGTATCTTTGCTCATTTATTCCCGTAGAAACTTATAAACTAAATGCTTAAAATCTGGAATATGTCTTGTTTACTTATGGAATAGATCTTGCTTCTGTGTATTAAATTTTAGTGTTGGATTATTGCCTAGCACATCATGTTACTCTAAGTTATGGTAATTAAGTGGTGTTTTATATCAAGTTTGCATATGTTTCATGCCCACATAATGCCGAGACACTTTCTGCTATAATGATAGATTGCTTATCAGAGTGGAATATTGATGGTAAGTTGTCTGCTCTCACAGTAGATAATTGCTCTACAAATGATGCCATGATTGAGGATATAGTGACATATTGCAAGCTTTCACTTGTGTTAAATGGAGAATTATTTCATATGTGTTGTTGTGCTCACATACTTAATTTGATAGTTAAGGATGGATTGGATGTGATTAAGGATAGTATTGAGACTATTCGGAATAGTGTTGCATATTGGTCTAGGACAGCAAAAAGAGAGGAAAAATTTGTTGAGATAGCTCAACAAATGAAAATTAAGTTCTCTAAGAAGTTAGTCCTTGATTGTAAAACTGGGTGGAACTCGACGTATGTGATGCTGACCACTGCATTGGTATATAAAGATGTATTTCCTCATTTAACGCAACGTGAGCCCTTATATAAAAATGTTCCAAGTGAAGAAGATTGGGTGAAGACTAACATGATTGCTGAAAAGTTGGAGATCTTTCACCAAGTGACTGAGTTATTTTTTAGGATCAAGTATCCCACATCAAATCTTTATTTTTTAAATGTGTGTCAGATTAGGATTGCAATCTGTAAGTGGCTTGAGTCTGACCATGTTGAAGATAAGTTATTGGCAGCAAAGATGTCAATCAAGTTTGAAAAGTATTGGCATAAAATTCATGGTGCTATTGCAATTGCAGCTATTATGGATCTAAGGTTCAAGATGAAATTGATCGAGTATTATATTTTTCTCTTATTTATAAAGAGAATGCTCCATCGAAAATTGAGGAAGTCTTTGTCTTGGCTATTATGTTGGTCAAAGAGTATGAATTGAAGCATAAACTTGGGCTTCGGTCTTCTGAATCTTCTTCTTCGACTGATTTTCCATCACAGTCATGTGATTTCAGAGTTGGTGATCCTTTAACATCTTATTACCAGTTTGTTATGGATTCTACCATCGGTAATGAACAATCTTATTTAGACCTATATTTGGGGGAGAAAGTCTTGCTTAGAACTCAAGATTTTGATATATTGTCGTGGTGGAAGACAAATGGGATTAAATATCCTATTTTGCATCAAATAGCTCGTGGTATTTTGGCTATTCATGTATCTACAGTAGCTTCAGAGTCTTCATTTAGTACTGGTGGTAGGATTATCAGTCCACACCGTAGCCGACTTCATTCAAGCACAGTGGAAGCACTCATGTGTTCTCGAGACTGGTTGTGGAGTCAGATGCGAGGTACTTACTGTAAAATTTCATATAAATTATGCATATGTTCAAAAATTTACTATTTTAGCCTAATTTTAATTTTTACTATTGAACCATATTCAAATTCTACTCCTCGTGTTGAAAATTCCTCATTCGGTATTGATAATGATGTGAATGTGGTAAAAACTAATCTTTATTTTTGTTTTTTACTTTGGAGTTATTGGTGATACTAATTCAATTTATGTATATGGGTGTGTGAAAAATCATGGAATGTAAACCTTCTGTTCATACTAATTGGTGTCGGTGTTCCTAAATGGGATACTAATTCAATTGATACATTTCTTTTGTAGGCCTCTTTTGGTGGCAACGAGTCGATGATACTTTGTGATTGTACGTGTTCGAAAGTATTTGGTTTTGGAATATTTTGGAGTTTTGAATCATCTAGTATTCAAGATAATGACTACTTTTTGTTTTTAGTCATATGGATTATAATTAAAGACTTGCTTGGGTGTAGTAGAAAAATATCGTTCGTAAACTATTATTTCAATTATTGGAATTGTATGAGGACTTAAATGATTAAAATAGGGAAATGCATGCTAAAATGTACCTATAACGGTGTTTAATTGTCAGAAAACGAAAAGTATGACAAATTTTTCTTTTGTAATTTTCAAGTTGTTAAAAAAAAAAAAAACATGTAGACGGGTGAAAAAAAGGGTGAATAGGTAAAAAAAGGATAAACGGGTAAATGGTTATGGTTATGGTTAAATGGGCGTCAGGCGTGTGTCGTTCACGTGTGCGTGGGGGCGCGTCACCAACAGCTTTTTAGTTGGAGGGCCCACGGTGCAAAGTTTTGAAATGTTACTGTTGTGGGCCACGTGGCGCAACGTCGTCCGTTGGATTTCAACGGATACCTTATATAGACCGTTGGATTTCCATCGGTAAAAAAAATTCAAACCTTCCGCAAACAGCTAGATGACATGGCACAATATCAGCCGTTGGATTCGAGATCAACGGTCCATGTTATTCGCCCTTATAAATTTAAAAAAAAATCACATTAAAAATTTCTGAAATGTTACCGTTGT